>NC_088927.1:39370000-39495000 GCF_038396675.1 Hydra vulgaris
TATATATATATATATATATATATATCTATATATATATGAATGGTTATTTATATAACAACTCTTATGTCAAACTGAAATAGCTTGCTGTTGGAGGTTTTAGTACATATATAAATTATCCCATTACCTGCGGCCGCAAAGGAGGGCTGATCCATCGAATGAAAATTTGTATGGGGCAGCAATCTTTTCTTTCATTATTCTTTTTTTGCTTTTTTTTTTTGTTTCTTTTAAAATCGCGATAATAACGCAAAAAACAATTAGCACGTTTTTATATATATATGCAATAGTTATGCATTTGTATAAAAATGTTTAGTATTTCCTATGTTAAATATTGTATTAGTATATACACCCAGGGTGTTGAAACAGCTCAAATAGGTTCAGTTCCAAAGCTATGTTTATGAAAAAGCTGAAAAAAACAAAAAACTTTTTGATACATTCATTTTTCAAAGTAAAAGTTTGTTGAAAAGTTTAAAAGAGTTGTATCAACATAGTTTTTATGATTTTAATATAATACCAGATTTGTTTCATGTGTTTCTCTAGCTTTTTTCCTAGATTTACATGGAGAAATAGAGAGGTATTTTTTTTTTTTTTTTTTTAGTCATGTAAATATTGATTTTTCACTGTTTCTGGCAATGCAGAAATTACATCATTTACATCTGGTTTAGCATCACATAACCAAGACCCTTATTTTTTCTAACTGTTTTTTATAAAAATGTTTACTCCTTACATATGCTATTGATAGCATGTATATATTATATTAATTTTTTTTTAAGTTGGAAAGTTTTATGCAAACAAAAAATGTTTAGCTAAGTGTGTGATGGCTAAAAAGTATGCATCTATTAAAATAGTAGCAAAGAAAGCAAAGCAAGAGGTATTTATATCCATATCTTTATCTCCAAAAATTATTATCTCCACAGTTAAAAAAGACCTGAGAACCAATTTACCTGTTTTATATTATTAATTTTTATAATTTAATTAGTGTAAAATTTTATTCTTTCTCCAGATACGTGAAGTTAGATACAAGTTGGTTATGAGTATTTTAAACGCAGCAGAAGCTTTAGTTAAAAAATCAAAAACAATCATAGATAAAACAGAAGCTATTAGTAATAGTGTTTCAAGTTATGCTCAAGCCGGATTAAAGGCTGTTAAAGATGTTTCTGAGTACCTTAAGAAAAATATTATCCAAATTCATCATGCTTGCTTTGACACATCTCTTGAGTTGGCATCGAAGGCTTGTTTTGGTGTCAAATTGAATGTCACTGTTATGGGAAACCAAAACAAAGTTTTTGATACAGAAACATGCTTTGAAATGGGTTTCATGAAATCCATTGGTAAAGCAATCACAGATAAAATTTATCCTGGAATACGAGCAACTGGTGAAAAAATCAAGGAGACAAAAGCAAAATTATTTCAAGTAGATGAAGATGAAAAAGAAGTAAGAGGTTTCTATTGCTTATAAGTTTATTTTGATGAAAAAACTAAAACTATTGTTTCTACGGTAATGTTTTTTTTAAATAGTCATAATGACATAGTTTAACTTGAGTAGTAATCATTATGAAAAGTAGTAGTATGTTACCATGGAGATAAATTGGTTAGAATGTTGTGATCATGCATGCAAATCAGCTAAAAGAGCAAAGTTAGATCATAAAGGTAAAATAAATCTTATATTCTAACGGGTGATGCGGAAGTTATCGGATAAATCCTAATTTCATTACTTGAGCATAATAATTAGTTTTTGTGGTTTTATGCGTAGGCATAAACGTTCTATAAAATATAAACTTTATTATTTTAAACACAATTATTTAAAATGAGGTTAAATGCAGCTGAACAAGAATCTTTTCGAAAGCGACTAAAAATGTTTATTGTAAATAAACCTAATATAAAAAAAAAAAAATCGTAAATCATTTTGAAAAGGAAGGATTTGCTCGAAGTACAAAATATGATAACCTAAAAAGACTTGAAACTGTTCAATCGTTTTCTGATAGAAAGCACCCTGGTTGTCCAACATCCTGGACTAGAGAAAAGAAAGCCGAATTAAAGAGGCTTGTCAACAATCGAAAAGGGGTCAGTCAGAGAAAAATAGGTTTAAATTGGGTGTAAATCAATCGACAATTGGTCGTCAGTTAAAAAAAGTGAATATTATATATAGAAAACGTGAAAAGACTCCAAAATACACTATAGAACAACAAATAAAGGAAAAGAAAAGAAGCAGGAAACTAGTTAACCAACTCTATAACACAAAATCGCTTCTAGTCATCGATGACGAAAAATACTTTTGTTTTGCAGGGGACAACAAGCCTGGAAATTCTGGATACTACATAAACAACAAAAAGACATGCCCAGAAAATGTTCGTTTTATAGGAAAAGAGAAATTTCCAAAAAAATTATTAATGTGGATAGCCATATCTGACCATGGTATGTCCGAGCCATTGTTTCGCACTTCCAAGGCTGTAGCGATCAATTCATCAATCTATATTAATGAATGTTTAGAAAAACGACTTCTTCCATTTATTCACAAGTATCATGGAGACTTTAACTATTTATTTTGGCCAGATTTAGCAAGTTCTCATTATTCTAAAGATTCTCTAAATTGGATGGACCAATATGTCTATTACGTTGGTAAAGAATCCAATCCCCCAAATGTGTCTCAAGCACGACCAATTGAAAAAATTTGGGGACATTTGGCAAATAAGATTGGCTAGCTTCAATAGAGCAAGTTTTGATTGAGCGCATTAAACTAAAACTACAAGAAATTGATTTAAACTTTTTACAGTCGAATATGAAAGGCGTCAGAGCAAAATTGAGATCAATTGCAGATGGTGGTGTTTTTTCATATAAAAGATGATATAATTTTATTAAAAAATAAATGCTTTATTTAAAAAAATCTAATAGTAGTTTGTTTTTTTATTTATAAATAAGTTATTGACGTTTTTATTTTGTCCGATAACTTCCGCATCACCCGTTACTGCAGTAAGTATCTCTGATTGCCTGTATCTCTGATTGTATAATATATGCCTGTATCTCTGATTGTATAATATATTGTATAAGTATCTCTGGTTGTATTATAAGATATTTTTTAGCAAAAAAGAGACAACTTGAAAACCTTTTTTTTTGTAGCACTGTTAATTTATGAAATGTTTTGAATATTATCAATACATTGATTTTCTATTTAAGTTTCTTTTTTATTCCTTTTTTAATGTCTTTTCATATGAAAAGTATTTTATGTTAAAAGTGTTTTTTTTATGAAAATTTTATAAACTTAGATGAGTAATAAGATAACTTATGTTACAGGTAAATAAAGAAGCACTTGAAAACGAAAAAGAAGTTAAAAAATTGGAAGAAGAGGTTGCTACTGATAATGATGATGATGACAATAATGATGATGATGATGATGATGACACTGATGTTTATGTTAATGATGACAATGTTGATAATGACGGTGGTTTTACTAAGATGATCAAAAAGGTTACTGTTATTATCTATCTATCTATCTATCTATCTAAATATATATATATATATATATATATATATATATATATATATATATATATATATTATATATATATATATACACACACACATATATATATATATATCTATATATCTATATATATATATATATATATATATATATATATATATATATATTATATATATATATATATATATATATATATATATATATATATATATATATATATGTATATATATATATATATATATATATATATATCTATATATCTATCTATATATATATATATATATATATCTATATATATATATATATATATCTATATATATATATATATATCTATATATATATATATATCTATATATATATATATCTATATATATATATACATATATATATATATATACATATATATATATATATATATATATATATATATATATATATATATATATATATATATATATATATAATATATATATATATATATATCTATATATATATATATATATATGTATAAAATTGACTTTTAAAATTGTATTTTTATTGTACACAATTTATTTTATTTTCGTGTAAGGAATTTTAGAAAATAGAGAGGTTGCTGCTTTTTCATAGTCCAGAAAATCTGTGGTAACCATTTGCAGGATTTTGTAATTACTATATTTTGTAGGCATGTTTTTTAATACTCTTATCAATCTAATTGGACTGTATGCTTCTAAGTTCTAACGCTCTATAACACTGTGTGCAGCATCAATCTCTTTTAAGTTACTGTGTCCTGGCTCTGAAAATTTTTGCTCTGTAATTTTAATCTTGCCACTGTCTTCTGACTTTAAAAAATTAAGTAATGCTAAACTCATTATTGAATTTTTATTTTGTGGAATGCAACTGTCTGACCACAGAATGATTTTACTTATATAAGGAATGTCTTTTACTATATTTTTTAATATTTTCACAACTACACTAGCAATATCATTGCCAGATCTCCTGCTTAAGTATTTGGACCATATGCTGTTGTATACCCTTTTTTTAATATTACAAAGACCAGTTAAATTGTAAACATAAAGTTTACTAAAATAATAAAAGCTTGATACATTAGCTTTTGGCATTAAAAACATTTTCAAGATCAAAAACTACAACTATTATACTGTTAATTATCTGTCATTCCTTCGTTCTTTCTTCAAATCCTTATATTTTTCTTTGGATGTGCAATTCTTGCTGATAGTTTCTTTCCTCTGATTTCTGATGTTCAAGGATTTTATACTCTTTGCATTCATCACATATATCTTTTTTAGCTTTAAAAAATGATAAATTAAACTCCTTATTGAAGACGTTTCTGTAAATATTTTATTTTACAGAATATTCATCTGTAACCTTGTACAGATCGTACATTTTTGTTAAAGTTAAACTACTATCTATATATTGTTTTTTGCTTTTGGCACAGCAGTAATGTGATTCGACAACAGGAAACAATATAATGTGATTTCTAACCATTTCTAGTTTTTCGTTTGATAAATGTTTTTTGACAATCCGACCTTTAAGTGGTGATGGTAAAGATGTTAAATTTGAGTTTTTTTATTAAAGTAATATATACGTTGTTGATTGATGCTCAGTGTGCCACAAAAAAGTCTTTACAAACTTGCAAACATGTATTGTTGTGTTCTAAATAATACTTGTACCATGTGATTTGCTGCTCTTTTCTTTGTATGTTCCCTCCCGAAATAGTTCACCCCTAATGGTGTACTTACTATAAAAATGTAGCTTTTTCTTATCCGACAATTTATAAAATTGTTTTGTTATTTGATTTCTTTCTTCATTAAAAAAAATAATCACTGCATTTATGACTGCATTTTGGTTTACTTTTTTTGCAGGATGTTGTTGTCCTTTAATATCAACATTTTCTCCTGCTCTCCTCACTCTCTTTTTATTTTCCTTATATTTTTGGCCAATTTTCTCGGGTCTTTTTCCTTTTTTTAGTTAATGTTCCTTTACTTTCGGTTGTTGAAATCAAAGATTTAGATTTATTTAAACTATCTTTATTCTACTCTGTAGATGTTTTACTTCGTTCCACATGTTTAATGTTGTAAACATCCTCTGTCATACTCATGGTTTCAGTTTCATTTATAATATTATCATTATTTTCAAATACTAAAGATTTATCCAATATAAGTGTTGACTAACTGACAACTTTTTCTCAAACAACTTGTCACTAGTATATATATATATATATATATATATATATATATATATATATATATATATATATATATATATATATATATATATATATATATATATATATATATATTTTTATATATATATATATATATATATATATATATATATATATATATATATATATATATATATATATAAAATTAGTGATTATCAATTAATTCACACTAATGTCAGGTTTTATTTACTTACTTTTAACAGGTTAGCTAAACATCAGTTATACTTAGAATTTTTAGATTTGCTAACTTTATAACAAAAACAGAAATATTTGTTTTAAAGTTCTTGATTTGATTAACTGCTTTAAACCATACTCTTAAGTCCCTAATAAAGGGGGGGAGGGGCGTTTCTTAATTTTTAAAAAAATTTTCCTCCCACCCCAAGCTCAATAAGACCCCCTTCCCCCCCCCCCCCTCTATTAATTTTTACTTGCTATCAAAAAGAAAAAAAAAATTGGTGAAGGTTGGTCTTACAAATTGAAAAATAATTATTTCAGTCACTGATAAATAAAATTTTTTCAATGTCAACAGGCTTTAAAAACCAGCGGCCAAGTAAATCTTGATTTATCGGAAATGAGCTTTTATTTATTTCTTGCCCAAGTATAAAACCTATATCAACATATTAAATCCTATTGAAATTATTATAAAAGAGCTGTTAGAAAATGCACAATTTACCGCAAGCCATGCTAGATTTAAATAAACTGAATATAAACTGAATTTTTTTATAAAAAATACTTATATGGTAACATAAAAAATTCCCCTCCCCCCCCTGTTTCATAGATATAGACTGAAATTCCCACACCCCCTCCCTATATTTATTCCCAAATCCCCTTGTATTAAGGACTCGAGAGTATATTCCAAGTTTTTATATATTTTTTACTACAGTATTTTATTTTCATTTTGTATACCAGTATGCTTTTCAATATTTTATTAATCAGCAAAAAAATTAGTTTTGACCATAATAGAAATTGCATTTATTTTACTAAGTTAGCCATAATACCAATTGACTCTTAATATGAAGCTTATCAGTATTAACATCTATTGGCTGGAGTAGTTCTATTGGTACATGGTTAGCATTTATGTTTGTAAAGTATTACATTTTTGTGTGATGTTTTTGCTCTAATTTAGAATAACATATATCAAAATATAACCATGGAAGAGATAAAACATCAGATTTACAGTGAATTTCATTCTGTTTCACTAACCGATAGAGATGTTCTTGAAGCTTTAGATATAAATCCTGATTATACTCTCCAGAATAATTTTGCTGAAGATGAATCAGTTGGTGAGTTTTTTACTTAAAATCTGTATAGAATTAAAGTACTTAAAAATAAAAAAAAGTTTTTTAATTTAAAAACTTTACTCTCAAACCCTATTTACAAATCTGCAACCTGATTTCTTTAAGTCATTATGGTTAATTAAAATGGTTTAAAAAGTTTAAATGAATGCTTGTCTTGAATTAAAAAAAAGTTTAATATTTTCTCTTTATTGAATCAGAATCAAATTTTATATTTGGGTTCTTACTCATAATGAAAATTGTTTAATTTAACTTTTTTTACTATGAAAAAGGCATACATTTTTGAACTAAGTTAAAGTTTTATCTGGTATGCTAAATCAATACAAACTATATGTAGAAAAAAATTTGACTTGAATTCAAGATAAATACAAAAAAAACTAAGCAAAAAAGATTTTTAGTATGAACTTTATTCTTTAGAATCTTAAAATGCTTTTGAACTTGTTCACAGTTAGCTCAATTTATATTAATTATATTTGTTCATTCACCTAATTTATATTAATTATATTTTTTCATTCACTTCATTTAACAAGTTAACAGTTTCTTATGTTAAAAGCTTCTATTTTTTTCTGCAAGCAAAATTAAAGACTTTGTTTTAGTTTTAAATGTTAAAATATTAAAATAAAATTTAATATTTTCTAATTAATTCGAAAATAATTCTCAAAATTTTTTTTTAATAGTTGTTAAATTTAAAAATTGAGTAACTGTTAATTAATTTATTGAGAACTTGTTGACTTGATTTAATATTAAAATTGTTCATTTAAATTTAAAATTCGATAATTATATCCAGTTTTGAGTGATTTCTTTCTAACCTTTCAGTTTAGTTTTTATTTTAGTAAATTATTTTCTGATTATTTTGTTTTTTAGATATTTTTTAGTTTTTATTTTAAAAAATAAAGTTGATTTTGTTTTAATTTGTTTTTATTTTTGATTGTTTGATTTTAATTTTGATTGTTTGGAATTTCGTCATTTCTAAATATTTTTGAACTAATTTCAATGTCTTCATTCATTTGCTTCTGAATTAGAAAATAGGGCTCAGTGACTATGAAAAAGAAACCTAAAAAGGAAAAAGTTCATACATCATTAATAACAATAATATAAACTGTGACAATTGATTGAAACATCAATTGTAGACTCAATAACAGATGTTGTGCTATAACAGCTATAAATGTTTTTATAATAGCATTGTTTGCTTATTAATGTATATAACTTTTATTAAGTGTTATTTAATAAATAATTTTGCAATAATCTGATTTATCAAGTTTATTTTGAATTGATTTTGTTATTGATTCTATAATATATGGCAGTAAACCATTCCAAACTTCTACATGAAAACAAATTATATTTAGCTTACAGTATGTCTTTTATGAACTTTTTTTTTTTTTTTTATGTGGTTATGACCAAAAAAAATTTAATGTTTTAATTGAGCTTTACATAGAGTCATTTATCCAGTTAATCTCCTCATAACCTTTCTGTATTTTATATTGAAATCAATATAAAACAAAATCTTTTTTGAAAAACTTCTTTTTTTAAAAGGTGTTAAACTTTTTTTAAAGTTTTGTAGCTTTTTTTGTACTTTTTTCAACTTTAAAATGTCTAGTTTCAGATAACCATTCTTTAGGTACAGCAATGTATGAGTTTTTCTTTAATTTTAACTTAAAGTCAGCAATTTAGAAATATACTTTTGAAAGTTCATGTTTCAAAATGTTTTGAAGAAAACCAAAGAAAACAAAAACATACTGTTACTTTAGTTAACAAATTTTGTCTAATGTTAGATGAAATTAAACCAAATTCAATTTCATGAAAATATTTAACCAAAAACACAAATATTTTTTTCTCGAACTTGTTTTGAGAAGTCAAGTAAAAAATTACCTTTAAAATCTAATTTTTAGCAAAAAATTAAAATTTCGTAAAAAATTGAACTTTTTTAACAATGGTAGTTAAGTTTTTTTATTACTGTTGTTAAATAATTTAAATATGATGCTTTCTAAATGTCACATAAGCAATATTATTAAAGACTATTTAAATAATTCAAAAATATCAAATTTAGTACAACAAAAATGGTACAAGAGATAAATAGCTCTTTTTGTAATAAAAATGCTTTTTAACAAGTCTGCAAATAATATAAGTAGGGTATAATATTTAATCTATTTTATTTTGTGTAATGTTGTGAATAGTATTAAATTTAATTATATTTTTAAAATGTAATTTTTATTTTTTTATTTCAACTTTTATTCATAAGCTTGTTTTACTTCTTTTATTATATAGGAGTGGACGAATTGACACAACAATTTTGTTTTACTTCTTTTACTATATAGGAGTGGACGAATTGACACAACAATTTTGTTTTACTTCTTTTACTATATAGGAGTGGACGAATTGACACAACAATTTTGTTTTACTTCTTTTACTATATAGGAGTGGACGAATTGACACAACAATTTTGTTTTACTTCTTTTACTATATAGGAGTGGACGAATTGACACAACAATTTTGTTTTACTTCTTTTACTATATAGGAGTGGACGAATTGACACAACAATTTTGTTTTACTTCTTTTACTATATAGGAGTGGACGAATTGACACAAAAATTTTGTTTTACTTCTTTTACTATATAGGAGTGGACGAATTGACACAACAATTTTGTTTTACTTCTTTTACTATATAGGAGTGGACGAATCGACACAACAATTTTGTTTTACTTCTTTTACTATATAGGAGTGAACGAATTGACACAACAATTTTGTTTTACTTCTTTTACTATATAGGAGTGAACGAATTGACACAACAATTTTGTTTTACTTCTTTTACTATATAGGAATGAAGGAATTGACACAACAATTTTGTTTTACTTCTTTTACTATATAGGAGTGAACGAATTGACACAACAATTTTGTTTTACTTCTTTTACTATATATTTTACTATATATTTTTTAGGAGTGAACGAATTGACACAACAATTAGTAAATGAGAAAAATAAATGCAAGCTTGCGCAAGGATTAGTCAGAAGTTATGGCAAGATATCAGATCGCTTGAATAAAATGCTTGCGTTTTTAGAAAATCAAAAGAGCATGCATAAAAAGCAATGCTTTGAATCTAATCATATGTTTAATAACTTGGAGAAAGCAGCAATTGAAAAATGTATGCTATTTTTTTGAAGAAATCTTTTTTATATTAATTATATTAAAAAATAAACTTATATAGAGCTAATAAAAAATAATAAAAACACATTAGAGAAACTTTATTCTGTTTTTTTATTAATTAGGTAAACGTGCTAAATGTAATGAGAAACAACGTCAAGAGTTTGTTTTCTTAGCTCATAGTCTTACTCATGGTAAATTTTTTGTTTGTTTGTGATTATTGATTTTATTTTAATTTAATTTTTTTTTTTAATTTATTTTAATTTAATGTTTTTTTTTTGATTTTTTACTAAGCCCATATGATGCGAATTAAAAAGTTAGACGAAGACTTTGAACTTATTGGAAAGAGACTCATCAAAAGAGAAAGAGACATGATGTCTAAAAAAATTAGTAGAAATGGTCTGACTGTTAAAAAGTTTTTGTCTAAACTTAAATATTCCACAGAAACTGCATCTTTACTTCCAAGCAAACCAAAAGCATACAGGTCAAACTTAAATGCATCATTTAAGGTAGAGTTCAATTGAGTAATTACTAATTTTATATACTTTTTTTAAATATTTTATTTAAGTATTAGAAATATTTTATTATTTTTGAATTTTATTATTTTCACTGCAGACCAGAAAGCCCATTAAGTTTGATGAAATGTCAGAAGGGATTTTTTTTCACTGATAATGCATTGTTTTTATTATATTAACACCATTTAAACATAGTTGGAATTTCAATTTTTACCAAAGAATAACCAAAAAACAGCCAAAACTTTGATCAGACCCCCAGAAATGAGGGAAGTTTAAATACTTTTTGATGGTATCTATAGACAAACTTTGATTTAGGTTAAGTAACAAATGTGTTAGTGGGTCTGGGATTTTTAGCTTTATTTGTCCTCAGACTTCAACACTGTAAATTTGTAAAGCATTTGTTATTTAAAAACTGTATGAAATATTACAAAGATTTTAAACAAAATTTAACCATTTTACATACTTTATAGAAAGCATATTTTAGCAAAATATAATGTGGACTTTCTAAGGTGCTGTTACTACCACTTTTTATGAACTGTTTATTGTAAACATCTTTAAACATATATAGTTTTTGATTAAGAGCATCTCTAAACAATATCTGTTTGTGTCAGAATCAAATACTCTTCTAGAACAAGCAGAGGTTTAATGGTTTTTAATAAATGAATTTAAAGAATTAAGAAAAAGTACTTAAACTAACACTTAAAATTAAAGGTTATCATTCAATTTATTTTCATTATTTCTGTCTCATCCTCTAATAAAAACTAAAAATAATAAAAGGAACTTTTTATTTTAATTTTCTATTAAATATTGCTTATACCCACTTTTCTCAAAAATCTATTTTATTGACTTCTCGTTTAGATAGAGGAATTAAACTTCTAGCAGTGTTTTTTAAATGTCAAAATATATTTGACAGTTTTTTACAATATCAAATTTCCTCAATAGAAAGTTTAATAATTCTGTTTTCTATTTTTTTTCTATATACGTATATTTTCTATATACATATATATTTTTCTATATACATTACAATAATATATTCATGAGGCTAGATTTTTAAAATTAGAGTTGTTTAAAATTATCATTTATTATTTTTTTTAAATTATATTGTTTTTATTGTTTTATTTTGTTATTATACTAGCTTTTCTATAATCCATAGCTCCAAAACACCTTGGTTAACAAAGCCACAGAGAAATAAGTTGAGTGCCAGGCCTTTAATGCTATAATGAGCATAGTCATATAGTTATTGTTACCATTGTTTGTGAATAACATCTTGTTCATGTTGTTTTTTTCTTTTCTTAACCTAGCAAGCTGTGTTTTTTTTTTCCAAAACCTTTTTTGCCAACTCACTTGCAAACTAAATCTCTAGATAAACATTTTATAAAATTTATTGTTGTAAATATTTATGGTTTTTTATATTAAACTAAAAATATCATTAAAAAAAGAAATTCCAATACTATGTTTAAGTTAGTGGAAGTATAACCAGGAAGTATAACAACAACAATACTATCTAACAGGAAGTATAGCAACATCAAAACTATATAACAACTTCAAAATAAAAAATCTTTTCAACATCAGATGAGCTTGAAGCAGCAACAGTATTTAAAGGAGCTTGCATAAAATCAGCTGTAGCATTGGATGTAAGTCAGATGTAGCATTGGATGTTAGTCAGTTATAGCATTGGATGGTAGTTTATTTAATAGAGAGGGGCTGTCATGTTTACTGCACAAGTAATATCAATCTAGTTTGTGAAATTTTAATGAAGACATTGTTTTATGTTACTATAATGGTATTTATAAAATTCCCAGACGACACTCTGTAAAACCTATTGGACTTTCTGGTCTACAGTGTTTTCCTTTATTTTTTTAAATCTTTTTGTTTTAAGATTTCCCAAGTGCTTAAATTTTTTTAAATGATGTAACTAATTTAAAAAAATTTAATTTTAGTAAGAATATCTTTTACTAAGATATTCTTACTAAAACTAATACAAATCTTTTTTGCACTCACTGTAAAAGGCACTCAAAAGTTACACTTGCCGTTCCAATAAGTAGTTGGAAAATTATATTTGCAAATCTTATTTGTTAAGAAAATCTTACATCTTAATCAAAATATTTTTCTTTGTTCAGAAAAGTATGTTTTTTAATGAAATTATGTGTTGGATTTACATAAAATTTTTATTGCACCCATTTTATATCCTAAAGTAACAACATAATATATAAAAATGTATACATTGGGTAAATTTAAACTTAGTTTGACACAAATAGATTTTGTAATAAATAATAATAAGAAATGTGATGTATGTGAGGGAGTTTCCAAAGGGGAAAAAAACCATCAAAAATATTTTACTATAAAAATTAAATGGATACCCACATAAAAACCTAAAAAAAATCAAATAATTAAATTTTCTGATTTTCCTGAAGTTAAGTGATGTTTATTGTTTAGTAAACAGACTTTCTTAGAAACTTCAAAACAAGCTTTACAACGTGCTTAACAGACTGTATGCTTCTCAATCTACCACTTGACCGTCTTTTAACATCATATATTTGTATTCATATTAAATAACAATCGAAACATTATATATTTGTTCTCGTTTCCTTTTGTAAAGGAGCTTGACAACTTGCATAAAATCAAGACTAGATTAAAAAAACAAACATATTGGCTAAGATAAAAAATCTTTGATCCTTCAAACTCCACTTTGTACTTTTTGATTAAAATTACGATATTAAATGTTTAAAATTGTTTTTTATAACCACATATCCAAAAATGTATTCTTGCATATGAACAATGTTGCATCATAATGAACGACATTGCATAATGAAGAGATGATTTTTATAATTTTATACTAAATGCTTTTGTTTGTGGATAAAAAGGAAACACACAAAAGGAAAATACTTTGAAAAAGTTTTTTTATGAAGTCTTCAAAATATATGTGTTTAGAATAGTCAATATAACCTCAATCACAGCCTCAATTCTGGATCTGAACATTGAACAAATGTTTATAATGTGTTATAACAGCCTCTTGTTAACAGCTCCAGCCCCTTTGACTAAAATATTTGGCAAAACCATATTCTGCATTTTATACCCTTTTTGCTTTGACTTCTTTCTAAGTTATTTTCTTCTTAAGTTCTCAATCTTTTAATCATGCCATTAAAGCAAACCCTAATTTTGTAGAACTACAACACCAAGGTTACTGTGTCATTAAATATAGTGTAAAAAGTGTCAAAGACAAAACTAGTAAACTGATAGATCCACTAGTGGTATTACGTACTTAAAAAACTGTGTCTGTTGTACTGTAAGGTTGATGTATTGTTCTGTATGATAGATCCAATAGTGGTATCTTTTTGACGTACATGGTACTGCTGGTATCTTTGAATTGATAGAAATGACAGGACTTTTTTTTTTCCTCATATTTTACTCTAACGAGAGCTTGGGCTCTAGTTAACACAGCATATTGCTCAAAATGTTTGTTTTAATGGTTTTTTTTTCAAAAAAGTTGTTGCTGGAAACAAATAACAAACTATAACTCAACACTCAAAAAAAAAAAAAAATTTTTGAATTTATCAATCAAGTAATAAGTTAAAACTTTTTCCATCACTTACGCTTCTGATTTAAAGATTAGGTAAATAAGGTAATAAAATTAAAAAAAAAAGTTGTAAGGGTATCTATTTAAAAAAGATCTTTTTTTATTTTTAAATATTTATTATAAATCTGAATTAAAGTACATACTGTGCAAATACACATAAAGTAAATAACAAAAAACAAGCTTGATAAATAAATAAAATAACTAAACAGTTTTATTCAATTATATTGCTTACTTTTTTTTTTTTCCATCTCCACCATGTGAGATTTTGATGCAACGCAGTAAATAAACTGCCAGTTTATTGTCTTCACTACGTATTTCGAAATTAGTGATTTTTATTAAATGATGCCATTTTATTTAGTTATTTGCAAATAAGCAATGTGATTTTCAGAATGTACACACAAAAAGTAGCACAGTTTGTTGATGTAACGATCAACAAATAATGTATGTACGAAATATACAATATAAGTAACCCAATGTGTTACTTATAATGTGTATATTAATTATAACAGCCAAATACACTCGTGGTTTGATTATGCACTTCACCAATGCAGGTTGGAACCTGTTTTCCACATAATATACTAAGTATTCTTTAATACTCCGCGCTTCAGCAAAGAGCCTTGCCGAATTTTTGTATTTGGTATTTTGCAAAATCACTATTCGTGTCATATTTAGTTTATTAATATTCTTTTTTAAAAATATTTTATCTTGAAACCTTAGACATGCTTTACAAATATCATTATTTGCAATAACATTCGTGAAATAGATTGATAATGTTCTGTTTGGTGAAATTAGTAATAAATAATTCTCGTGAAATAGATTGGAAATGTTCTGTTTGGTGTAAATATCATTGTTTGGAATAACCAATTTACATGAAATAGATTTGATATGTTTTGTTTGGTGTAAAGGTGAAAAGTAACTGTTAATTTATTTAAATTTCTTAAGTATGCACGACGTAAATTAACAACAATAAGTAAATTTGCAGAAGATATACGTAAGAAATAATTTGTCTGTGATATCTGGTCACACCTTACAAATTTGTCTGTGATCCTGGTCATATCATATATATTAACGAATTTGAAATTAGGTTAAATAGCTTTTTGTGTATTTAGTAAAGAAGAATTTTTTGAAACGCAAGTATATTTTAAGTTTTATTTTCAGTTCATTTAAGACTAAACTAATATTTAAAATGATATTTTTGAATAAAAGTTTTAGTTTATTTAATGCAAATAAACTGAATTTTTTTTAAATTCAAGTCTTTTGGCTTTCATCAATACTTCTATCTTTAGTATTTATTTGTAAAACTTTTCTCCATTGTTTTTTGAAATCGTCATTGGAGGATCTCAAGTTGTGATAATATAACAAGTTCAAGTTATTACGTTTTACATATGACGATTTCTGTTTTTTTTTTGTTTTTTTTTGAAAGTTTTTATCTAAATCGACATTTTTGAAAAGAAACGGTAGTTCTTTTCTTTTCTTACTTTCTCTTTCTAAACTATAAGCATATAATGGAAAATAAATGTCATTTAAAATTTTGCGCATTATAAATTATATATTGACGCTAAATATGAACAAAAATAACGTGTTTAGTTATTGTAAGCTCCAAAATTTGTAAACTCCAGCAACTTTTTTAATTTTATATTAGTGTCAAACAATGCTTTTTTATAAATTACGATGGCTAAAGGTTAAAAACTATAGAAAAAATCAATAACCCGAATTTCTTATATTGATTTTGTCATTCCCAGCCAGCACAACTCAGAAAAAAAGTTAAGCATGGTTCCTGTTGCGTATTACGCGTGCCAATAATGGTTTTCATTCCGTAAAATTAACTATTACTATTTATCATAAACACCAGTTAAAATATTTATGGTTTCACCGTTAAGGCAACGTAGTATTGTATAATAATAAATTTCCATAAGAAATGTGAAACCACAGGTAAAGGCATGCGACATTTAAAATGAACTTTAAAACCTCAAAAAAAACGTGTAAAACTGCCCGTAATATACGCGTGTTTTTGGTTTACGCCTGGATCGTGAAAAACTCGTGTTTTACAGGTTTTAATTCCGAAAAAAACTAGTAGTTCCGGTTGGGCTCATTTTAAATGTTTAATTTTGTATTTTAAATTTTTAGGTTGTTCAAGATCTTTTACAAGGTGATCAACCGTACAAAGATGCTGTCCAAAGTTTCCAATCAATGAAAAGTAATTTAGCGTTTTTAAGACAAAACATACCATGTGCTGCTTGAAGATATAATAAAAATCGTAATTGTATATAGTTTTGAGGTTATTCACAAAACATGTTTCTACTTGGATTATTCGGTTTATATATTCTTTGGTCATAAGGCTAAAATTAAAAATATATAGAAATGCATTTAAATCAATTAAAGAAAATATATTTCAATAAAAATTAATAATTATTAAGTATATATTATATTAAATATGTATATAAAAATTTGATGTCATTATATAATATATTCATTTTTAGAAATTAACAATGTATTATATTATATAAAATAAGTATTGGATTTCATGTTTTCTGGGTAGAAAATGTATATATACTCATAGCCGCCGAGAGAAATTTCGGGCCCTGGGGAAATTTTCTTAACGGGCCCTCAATATGATCAATCATATACCCAGGACCAGAAAGCGAGCTCTGGTCATTGAAAATTAAAAATAAAAATTAATTAAATCTTTTAAAAGTCAAAACTATTTAAATCTTTTAAAAGTTAAAACTATTTAAATCTTTTAAAAGTTAAAGTTTGGAAAAACTGTATAAATAATAATGTTAAACACATAATAGAGCTTTTTCATAATAGAAAACACATAATAGAGCTTTTTCATAATAGAGCTTTGCGAGCCTTTCGACTCGCAAACAAATTAATAACTTCTTGAAAATTATTTGTCGCAGTCATTTCGGCCTCAATAGTCTTAAGTCATTTAAACGATTTTGTGTCATTGTTGATCTTAATACGTTTTTTATTCTTTTCAACATGCTCAAAGATCTTTCTGCTCTGGCAACTGTCACTGGAATTGTGCAAATTAGCGTTATTGCAATTATAATGTTTGGAAACAGCACATCCATTTTTTTTTTTAAATTTCATTTAACAATTCGACAGGCTGAAGAGAAATATTTTGTATATTGGCATCATAAATTGATTTTAAATGTAGTATTTCATCTCTAAGATGATCATCAATATCATTTTTATACATTTTTTGTAACTTTTCACACTTACTTTGTATTTCTTGATCATTTAAGTCACGGAACAACCATAATACATTAAATAAAGAATCTATTTCTTTTGCTGCATTAAATCTTCTTGTCATATTTCCAATAATGCTATCCATGAAAACATTAATTCTAAATTCTTCTGCCGGTGTCCTTTTTAACTCGTGTGTTGTTGTTTTTCTTTTAGTATATTTTTCCCCCGAAAATTCTATGTTTGTAAAGATGTGCCCAACAATCTATATTTATTTAAAATAGCATCCAACTATCTCTTATCGTATTTAATTCAACAAGAAGACTTGGCAAATTGGTTATTTCTACATCAATTGTTGCATTGCGAGCTTGTAAAACAGTACTTCTGTAGTTTATGGCTGCAAAAACTTTGTGCCATATTTTTGCCAGTACTAAGCATTCAAAAGATTTCATATATTTTTTATTCTAATAAGTTCTGATCGAGTTTCTGACGTTAAGTTTAATTCCAAAACAGCGTTTGTTGCTATTTTAATTTCATTAATTTTTTCAGCAAATTGCTTAACATATTCAATTGTTGCAGGCCACCGTGTATTTGACATAGTGTGCAAAGAACATTCAGTATTATTTTTTAATATTTTCCATCTTTGTGGGCTGCTACTAAATATATTGTAAAATTTTTGTATAGTGCCGAAAAATCTTACAACATGAATACAAGATTCTGCTGCATGAACACCACATAAATTTAAACTATGACATGCACAAGGAGAAAAAATTGCCAATGGATTAATTTGTAAAATGCGAGCTTGTGGACCTTTATATGATCCATTCATGTTAGATCCGTTATCGTATCTTTGTGCGCGACAGTCACTTATAGGAATATTATACCTTTGTAGCGTTTCAAGAATTAAACTAGCAATATCTTCTCCAGTTTACTTATTGTAGTTAACAAATGCAAGAAATCTTTCCATAATTTCGAATTTGTTGGACTTAATAGTAACGTACCGTAAAATGAATGTAGTTTGTTCTATATGCGAAGAATCGGGTGTTGCGTCTACAATAAGGGAACAATACTTCATAGTTTCTCTTTCCTTTAAAATACAAGTTCTCAAGTAATCTGCACAGCATGATATGAATTCATTTTGAATGTCTGGCGATAAGTAATGTACTTGCAATCTCTGCTTTTTGATTTGTGACTGCTTTACGTTTTTTATATGTTCTTCTAAAAGCGGATCTAATAATCCTAGAAAATTTGGATTGTTCGAATCTCCAATCAATTGAGTAACACCTCTAAAGGCCAATCCACGCTCAGCAAGAAACAAAATTACATCTAATAATCGTTTTAATAAATCTTTCCATTTCTGTGTCTCATTTTGTATTTGTTTTACTAAATAGCAATCAATTGTGGTATGTTTATTAATATTTTTTTCTAAATTTCGCCACTGGATATAACAAGATTTATGATTACTAGATTTTTCATGGTCAGGTATTCTGTCATAATTTTTTGTACCCTCTATTAGCCTGCCAACCATTTTCTGTAGCAAAAATTGATCTTTGCTCATGAAATTTATAAAATAAACGACAAGGAAAACAAAACAAAGCATTTTTAGATTTGCTTCAAACTAACTAATCACGAGGAACTATCTCTTTATTTTTTAAACAAAAGCTCAATAAATAGATAGGTAATTGACAACCGTGTTTATCTACAGGAAATGTTGTTGGGTGTGGTTCTGGACCTCTTAGAATGGCATCTTCGACCTCTTTTGGTGATACATTTACTTTTACCACTCCAATATCGATGTTGGCACAGTCAGTGTACAAAGAAAGTGTCGAAATATCAGATTGCGCGGAAATTCCAACAAATTCCGTTTCATTCTTTGCGCTTAATGGGTCCGAATCAATGTTTCCATTATCGCAATAGGCATGTGTTTTGTGTTTTTGAAGAAATTTTAAACCCCAAATTTTCTAGTGTTCTCATACCTCTAAAACTTTCTTTATTCTATTTTTGTCGCTTTTTTCGTTTTTTGTATCCAGATTTATGTCGAGAAATCATATTCTGTATTTCAGAAATTAAAACGTAGCTCTTTATACAGAATTTATAAATAAATAATGCAAATTAAAGTTTACGAATAATAACATTTTTTAAATAATATTGATATTTGAATAAAAATAGTTTGTATTTAACGCAATTGTAATATTTTCAAAAGCTTTAATTTAACACGTATATGTTATTTACATAATGTAAAGTAAAATTAAAAACATACGCTAACAAAAAACATCAGCAGTGTCTAAAACGAAAATTTTAAAATGCAGCATTAATGAGAGATCAAGTCATGCAATCTTTACAACTGATAACGTTTTAAAAACAAATGAAAAGCTAACAACGTCGATTGAAAAAATTCGAATTTTAATTTCGATTGAAATTTAATTGCAAAAAATTCGATTGCAAAAATTCGAATTTTATTATTACAAAAGAAAAATAGCAAGAATAAAAAAAAGCATATTTGTTAAAAATCTTAAAGACAAAAAATAAGTGATGAATAAATAAGACTTCATAAAAAAAATTATTTGTACACACATAGGGCCCCGGGACTCTTCCCCGTCTATCCCCATCCCTCTCGGCGGCCATGTATATAATTCACTACACAAATTCCATTATAAACAATACATGCTATTTTTAAATTGATATCTTGTTTTCAAAAACAGTTAATTCAGTTAATTTTATATTAATGAAAACCTTAATAACGACGTGGTTAAAAATAGTTAGCAAAATTACATGTATGGAAGTACGTAAGTAGCTTTTCCAATAAGTTCTGAAGTATAATGTCTAATACCTTATTCCCTAACCATTCCAATATTGCACATGTGCGTCCATTTGACTATTTTACAATTTTAAAAAAATACATCAAAATAATATACAAAGTTATCTAGCTTTGCTACGTTTTCTAGCTATCTAGAAAACGTAGCAAAAGTTGGCTGTTTTTCCCATCTAAACTCATTGTTGATCCAATGTATAGAAATCAAGGTTGATTCAATGTTTATAGATCAACGTTGAGCAAATGGGTATAAACCCACATTAATCCAATTTATATGGATTAGCGTTGATCTAATGTTTCTAACTTAACGTTCATCCAATGTGTATAGTTTAACGTTAGATTATATACATGGGATCAACGTTGATTCATATATATTGGAATAACTTTGGGTAATATACAGTGGATCAATGTTGTGTTTGCATCGAGAAAAGACAGATATCCAAATATATATTTGTATAACGCATAACAATTTTTCATTCAAGTATTTAGTTGCTTTAGAAATATATTTTGCATAAATATACTTTTCTCTTACTTATATAACGAAATATCAAGCAACCATCAAAACAAATGAATAATACGTTTGTAATCAAATGCAAAAATATTATTACAATTAGTGTAATCCAACCTCATCAGCAATGATGACTGACGAATGATGAATGTTGAAATATCTGTTCGCATTCTTTATGGTATCTCTCTAACTCGACTTCTTTCTTCTTTTAACTTTCTCTCAAACTTTCTCTCTTCAGCGAAGCGGGTGATGATGCTCTTTAATGATCTGAACTTGTCTTCACTGGCCCGGGTATGTGGCCCCTATAAGACAGTTAACCAAAGTAGGATAAACTACAACACCCATCAGCAATGTTGATCTAATTGTTAATCTAAATGGTTGAAATATGTAAGTATAAGTACATATGTAGAATTATATATGCGTTTAAATATTTTACGTGTTTATATATACTAAAATATAAAACAAATAAATTTAATTTGTTTCGCCAACGTAAAATACAACGTTGAATCAACGTAAAATAAAAGGCAATACCAACTTAAAATACATTGTTGAGCCAACGTCGTTTCTTGGTTGTTCGCGACGTCACATTTTTCACCAAAATGATACAATAAAACAATGTTGGCGGTCGATGTTGGGCCAAGGCAACGCACAACATTGTTCTAACGTTGTATTAACGTATGTGTAATAGCTGGACGTTGGCTTCAGAATCATTAAACTGAGTGTAAGAGCTTACTTTCATTAGGAGATTACAAACAAACAAAAAAAAAGCGATGAAGTTTCTACCTTAGGGTAGGATGTGTGATTTACAAAAAGTTTACCTTAGTAAGCTATACTTTTATACCTTTAGAGTAGAAAGCTATACCTTTAAAGTAAAAAATTAAATGACAAATCATTCTTTTTATTACAACTTTGTACCTCAGATGATATAAAATTATACCTTACAAAGGGTTTATCGCATATCCTAACGTAATTTCAACCTTTTGATATAGTGCGCAAAAAGAGTTGCATAGCCACCATTATAGAAGCACAAGTTAAAATCTATGAGTAAAGTCAATAATTCAGAATTACTAGCCAAAGTAGAAAACAATGCATCCCAGGATAGAATATAATTCAGCCTAATAGAGGAAGTAAGGGTCAAAGGCTGATCAACAGGATTGTTCTGCTTGCCCTTAACTCATAAAATCCCATTTTATTAATTTTGCGAATTTTTTATGCAAAACTTATAAAAGTGGTCTATAAAACATTGAAATTTATAAAAATAAAATTAAAAGGATTTTGTAAAATTCAGTTTGGTTAATAATGGTTGTTCTCATTTGAGGACACTGGGGATATACATTTAAATATTCTGAAAACAAATGTCAATTTTATTTTTCATGTAGTTTCTATTTATACAATTTATTTCAATTATTTATAGAGGTATTTAGAAAAACAAATTACACACATGTTACATTACACTTATTGCAAAATATTCTTAGTTTTCCTTGGCAATCTTCGTACTGACATCGCTGTTGGTTTTAGGGTCTCTCCAAAATATGACTTTTTTCATCAAATCTTATGTCATCCGTAACATTTCTTTTTAATGTAGGTGGTAAACTTATTGGACTTCCTTTCCATGAACGTTTCCATGTCCCAGTTTGAGGTAAGGTTGTGTCAAATTTTTTGTTGAGATTTTTTCACCGGGATGAGTTTTGGCGTACTCAAGTTAGCTGGTAATGATACACATATCAACTATTCTTGAAATTAAACACCAGTACCGTTTCTTTCCCCTAACTGTAATAGCATGCCTCTCTAAAAGCCAATCATGATGGTCAACTCCACCCATATATTTATTGTAATTTGCTATTACAGAGAGCTGTGGAACTTATACTTTTTCTTCTTTCTCTTGACTCCATCGAGACACTGAAGATAACGGTTCAATTTTAGCAAAATTTGTTTCCATTATCACAGCCAATTTTCATACCATCTTACGATCAAAATGTTTTTCATCAAATTGAAAATAGTAAGTTCCTCAAGGACATTTCTCAATTGCTTTCAATGGTTTTAGAGGACATTTCAGTGTCCTGCTATCTGGTATGGTTCCTGTTGCCCTAAAATCCTTCTGTTTTAATAATGTAAACAGGTTATCGTTTGAAAAAAAAATCTATTGGAATAAATTTGATAACTTCTGGCATTGTCAATAATATCCAACATTTTATTCCCTACTCTAGTTCCCAGAGGTTCCTGTACTTGTTCCTTTTCTTATCCACAATACAGCGAGAAATTAAAACAATAATCATTGTCACCACATAATGAGAAAAGCTTGTACCCAAATCTAATCGGTATCCAACGAATGTATTGCTTCAATCCATGATGTCCATAATATCAAGCCATTGTTTCGTCAAAAAACCCCATTGTTTTGTCTTTTTATCTTTGAAAAATCTTATTCACAGATCTATCAGCAATTTAATCTTAAAAGCTTTGTCATGCTTATTTTTCTTAGCTCTAGAATTGTCTCGAAAATGCATATTTAATTTTATTTCAAGATAAACATTACGACTGAACGCAATTTTTACCAAATTCATTCCCTGATCTTCATTCTCACTCCAATAGTCCCGTTATTTAGGTAGCGTGCGATAACCAGAAAAAGTCAAAAATCCCTAAAATATCTTTATATCGTTCACTGAGACATAATTTTGTCTATTTTTAATTATTATTGCATACCGGTTTCACAATAAGTTCAAAAAAATCATCATTGCACAGTTTTTCAAATGTTTCTAATACAGAACAGGTTTCCAACTCTTTACAAGCGTAATGAAACTTTTCATCAGCAATATTTTCCTTGGACAAAGCTTTATAAATTGTTTTCTGCCAGGTTAACTTTATTATACATCTGCATTTTGAAAGTAGCACATATTGCGAAGAGGTTGTTGGTAATAATGTTGCCAATGGTTCACTATCATCTTCATCAGATAGTACATCTAAATCTGCAGTCCCAACAATGTCACAGACTGAGGGTGTAACTAATTTATCGTAAATAATGTTTTCTTCATCCGTAATATTTTGTCTACTTCAAGAGGTAGAGCCAAGATATCTGCTTCTAATTCTTCAAAATAAGCATACTCAAAATCTTGTTCAAGTGTTAAAAATCTTTTTCGCCTTGTCAAAATTGCTCTGAAATATACTAAAAGTTAAATTAAAATTGAACTATCACAAAAAAAGCTAGAAATGTTTCTCGATTAAGAATTTAAACTATAAAAAAATAGCAGTACGTCGATTTAAATCTATGGAGGCAACAATTACGATCGTAATTATCCTAAAGCTGATCTGACATGGAGTAGTTAACTACCAAACTTTGGGTATTTTTTCTACAGAAGAACTTTTTTTTAACAAATTGGCAATTTTTATATAGAAAAAGCTGTTGTAATTATTTTTCAGACCACCACCAAATAAAAAAATTCCCCCCTCCCCCCACCAACCTGAAAGATTTTGTTAACGATAGACACGATGTAAACTATATAATAACCATTATTAGCGATAGACACGATGTAAACTATATAGTAATCATTATTAACCATTGACAAAATGTAAATGTAACCCAGAGACGTCTATCAAAAAAACTGCAGTACTTGCAGTAACCTTGTTGCGAATCTAACAACTTGCAGTACTTTTTTTTGCAAGTTTCGCTACTTGTAGTACTTTTTTTGCGAGGCCCTAACACTTGCTGTACCTTACTTTGCAAGTTCCACTACTTGCTGTAACTTTTTGCAAGTCCTACTGCTCGCGGTACCTTTCTTTGCAAATTCAACTACTTGCTGTACCTTTTTTCCAAGTTCCACCACTTGCAATACCTTTTTTTAGCAAGTTCTACTAAAATTTCAATTCTAATGAACTAAATTCAATAAAACTATTTTAACCTTGATTTTAGTTAAAATCACATCAGTAATATTAAATACCATAACATATTTAAACATGAAACTGATGTGTGACCCAGATGAGCCAGATTTTAACAATTTTTTGCTTGTAGGGCTTACTTTACTATTGCATAAATAAAAAATATGAAAACATATTCACTTAAAAATATGAAAACATATTCAGGAAAACATTAACTCACCTGAAACAACATCAGCACCAGCTGGAATTTTTCCACGTAATGGTAAACTGCTTCAGAATCAGTTTCATCGTTAGTTCCGTAAAAAATAGTATATACGATATTTTTCTGTGTTTTTTTTTAGTTTTTCTACTATGTGATTGTACAAGATTATCACTGTTCTCATCCACTTTTTTTATAAATCTTTTTAAAAAAAACAAAAGTAAAAAAAAAATTTTAACTGAGATTTATAAATAATTTATAAAAACAAAACTTAAAACTTATTTAAAAGTAAACAAATTTCAACAAAACCAATACTAAACTATTTTAACTAAAACCAATATTAAACTATTTTAACTGAAGTTATAGTAGTTTAATATATCCATAGTATTTTCCAATTTATCTAAAAGAGAAAAATTTTTAAAAACTCTATAAAAAACATAAGGTAACATAACATAACAGAAATGATATTATATTGTAAACTCTCTTATGTTTCAAAGTGCCATATACTTTAGACCCCTCTGAACATTAGCATATCAAAGCAGAATACATACGATATAAAAATGTAAAACACATTCACAAATAAACAGCTATATATCATTTAATAGTATACTATAAAAAAATTCTGGTTAGTTATTTTCTGTAATAATATTGAATGCAAAAAAATAATGGAAATTTGCTTTTAATATGCAGTATTTCAATATATTACTAGTTTTACTTATTTTTATGTATACAGTTGATCATATTAATAATATATCCGCTCGTCTAACATATATTTTGACTGTTTATATCTTCGTAAAGAGTTAATAATAACTAACTAACTGAGTTTTCGAGATCTAAGCTTTTTCAGCCTAATAAAATATTAATTTTAGAAGATAATATTACTAAGTAAGAAAATAGAGTAACTTAGTTACAAAAAAAAGAACAATTATATAAATGATTTAGAAGAACAAAAAAAGGGGGCAATTTAAATAGCATTCCCTGTACAAAATTATCATTTCGTCTTTTGCTACCAAAACCATGGAGGTTCTTTGCATAAATAGCTTAGAAAACTTTATTAGAGGTAAATTAATATTTAGTGGGGTATCGTTTTGAGTCAATAACTGCTTGACAACGACAGCCGTTGACGAGATCAATTTTTGGCATCGTTCAGGCGTAATGGCGTCCCAAGCAGCATTTATTTCGATCCAAAGTCGGTCTAAATTCGTTGCAGTTGACCGGTTTATGTTTCTGTCAACTTCCTCTCACAAATTTTTTATCGGATTTAGGTCTGGTGATATAATGACCATATAAAATTTATAACCCCCTCAAATTGAGGGGGTTTAAACTTTATATGGTCATAATTTTTGAAAGCTAAAATAATTTACAATGAAATTTAAAATTTATCGATGAATATTAGTCTAGTTAAAAACAGTACAAAAAGTATTTCATCAACTTGTTGCTCTCACGTTTGGGGCAGGAGGGGCACAAAATTTGTGGCTTTTTTGTTCCCAGACTCCAATCGCCGCAATTTTTGGCAAAGCATCCTTATTTGACATAAGTATAAACATATGAATGTTTGGAGTTTGCTCCATGTCTGGAAGGTAGCTATCTCAAAGACCAAAAAAAGCTGGTTCCGGCTCTGTACATAAAATAAAACTTAAATTAGATATGCTTAAATTTTATATAAATTGTAAAGTAAATTAAAAGTAACTTATATGAAGTAAGCAAATAAATTTACTTACATTTTAAGATAACTCTGACATGATCTTGTATAAAAGAAATGCAAAAAAGTAAAACTTTAAGGCACTAACATTTAGTTTGCCGCAACATTCGATTTGCGCAGTTTTAGGTATTTCTTCCCTGTAAAGTTTGAAAATATCAATAATAGGTTTCCACCCATGATTAAAACCCTCTCTAGTTCCGGTCCATGATAGTTTTGACTATTATAACCCTTCTCTGAATCAAACCGTCTCAAAAATGTTCACTCTTTGGCCAACCATTCGAAAGGTCTGGAATTTAGACAAAGCTAAAATAAGGTATTTAGCAGAAGGCACATATACCCATGGGAGACTCAGAAAGTGTAGTTTATTAGAAAAGAAAATAATTGGCGTAATTGTTAGTCTTTTTTTACAATTTTTTTGCGTAAATGCATTCATTATTTAAAAACTACCCAGTGGGCACAGGACGTAAAAAAGACGTCTTTTAAACGTCTTTTGAACGTTTTGGACGTCTTTTAAACGTTCAAAAGACGTCTTATTTAGGTCCTGTGCCCACTGGGTAAGGAGGGAAAGTTTAAACTTGTCCTGAATTATGGGAACTATAATACAATGGCCTGAAGATTAAGGAGCCCCGAACTTTATTAAGAGGACTCATTATTTTTGTAAAGATATTTCGCCACTTTGATACAAAAAAAGTCCACCTGCTCATAAATATCCTTTGACTCTAAAAGTCTTATATCTTTATCTGCGTGTAGTATCAGTGGCCTAGCTACCGCAAGGCCAGTATAAACTTACGGTCCCACAAGCAACTAAACCAAGAACCGCAAGGTTCAGAAGCTCTAAGATATATTTAAAAATTTTTTTTTTTTTTTAGAAAAGTTCGCTCCAGAGAAACAGTAATTGGGCACCTTGGCCACGTATGTCTAATAAAAAAATATACTTTGCTTGGCCGCTGTGTAATATACCTATATCTCGAGCTGTAGCGTAAAAACGATTTATAAGTAGATAAAGAAATAAAAATTGTGGTGATTAAAGCCTGGATACAAAAATACCCTCAAACATTTACCATCCCTACTACAAATGTGAGGGCAACAAATTAGTAACTTTTATTGTTTTTGTTTTCTTACATAAGTTTACATCCTCGCCAAATGAAGTGGTTGTTTCAATCTTTTTCTAATCATTCTTATGAGATAAGCAAGAACACACTTAAGTTTGGTACTTAAGTAGGTTTTTGTTTATACCACAACATTGCATAATTTTAAAGAAAATTTAATATGAAATCTTATAAAAACCATTTTGACCAAAATTATTACGTTTACATAACGTAAATTTTCAGATGTAATATTGATGTAATTATTAAAGTCATCATTGTGTTATTGGTTATTTGGTTATCCATAAAGTCTTTACTTGAAACATACTTGAGTTTGGTACTTAAGTATGTTTTATTTACCAAAAGTATATTTATTAACCAAAATCATTGGTTTTTCATAATCATAATATTACATCTCAGAGTTTACGCAAGTAGACATCATTATATTATTGGTTACCATAAAGTCTTTGAATGAGTTTAATATGGTTTTTAACAACACATTTAAAGACCTCATTTGTACATAGCTATTATTAATACTATTAGTTAAAGATGCTGTTGATTAAGTAACTTTAATTGGTTTGGTAATAAAAGAATACTTCGCATTTTCAAATTATGAAACTTTTTTACATTGCTTTTAAGTTGGTATAATACCACGCAATACTTGTATTTAAATCCATTTAAAGTTAAATCATGTATTTTGTTTAATTTATATTTTCATGGATAAAATTTTTTTAAACCATTTTTTTTATATGTTAAAAAAAAAAATTATTCAAAATTTCTGTTATTTATGCAATATTTCTTCTGTTTTAGTATGTTATTTTAGAATAAGATTTACCTTTTTCTAAAATAACATACTAAAACAGGAGAATTTGGTACTTCAGATACATATATTTTAATTTTTTAGTTATTGTTGGCAAATATCAAATATAGAGGACCAATTTTCTTGTGTGCGTGTGTGTCTCTAGTTGGCAAAAAACACATACGAACCCCCTCCTCAATCAGAGACCTCTTCGGGACGGCTCTGACAACAACCACGCTGAATAAGAGAAGCGAAAAGCAGCAGCATAACTACAAATATGCCCGGCTCATTTACGGTAAATTTTTATCAGGGCCACTAACTTATTTCCTCCCGAAAAAAAATTAATACTGAAACAAATAAATCAAAAAAATGTTTTCAAAGCTTTTATGCAAAAAATCTTTTTTTTAAAAAGTTATAAACCCCAACTTTAAAGAAAAAAAAAATATTAGAGAAAAAAAGTAAGGGTACGACCTCCTTGCCCGGGAAAAAAATTTAACATGCACGTTCATCGAGACTACACAAATGCTTTCAAGATAAAGTAAAATCAAAGTAAAGCCGGAATGATAAAATAAAATTAAAAAAAAAAAAAAGATTCAAAAAAGTGGAGTTCTCTCCCGTGCTCTGAAAACAATTTCAACTTGTACTTTTATTAAGTTTACACAAATGCTGGAAGGTTTACACATGCATGAATTACCCATAGCTTAGAAATTATGCCCCCTTTCCCCATCTTCCCCCGACAAACTTTCATTATGGCCGCCTAATCTGCTAAACAAACAAAAAGAAATAAAAAATCAATGATTATTTAGCAGCCCCTATTAGTACTCATGCGACAGGGAGCCCGTCTCTATACTACTAGTATAGGCTATATTTGCCCCTAATTATAATAGAACTACCCTTTACGATATACGTGAAAAAAAACAGGCAATCGATTTTAATACGCTACCAATCTCAAAATTTATGTTAAATCAACATGAAATGACTGTTCTTTGAGAAAATAAATAATATAATTACTTTTTACTTACTTACCAAGTAAAGTACAAAATTTCAAAGAAAAAAGTTTTATTTGTAAAAGTAAATAACAATTTTTTTCAAATTACTTTTGTGTAAGCTGTTTTTGCTAATTACTTACTTTTACACGTGCAAGTAATTTGTTGTTACGATGTAGTTTTATTTTACTTTGTAAAGTAAGTGTTATGTCTTTTAAATGTTATATTTACGTAAGTTTATTTCATAAATAAAATTTTTTGCATTTAAAAAGTAAATTACATTTCGAAGTAATTTTTTTTATGTAATAATAACCAAAATTACTTTTTAAAGTAGTTTACTTTACATAACTTACAATTAAAAGTAAGTTACATTTACAAGTAAAACTAAAAATGTAAATAACTTTTACTTGTAAAAGTAAATTACTTTTTCAAGTAACACTTACCCATTTAAAAAACTTAACTTAAGTAATTAAGTTTTACGCGTTATATAATTTATGTAAAAAAAAACGAATTACTTTTGAAAGTAAGTAAATTATATATTTTTATATGAGTTATGTAAAATAATTTACGCTTAAAAGTAATTCGCGTTTTTACATCAAAATAAGTACAAGTGCCATCCCTACTAATCAATACTATCAAATGCTATCAAATGATGCGTCAATACTAGTTAATATTAGTCAATACTATCAAACGATACATCGCTAAAAAGCGCAGAAAACGACCTTTATGAAACAACTGATGTTTGCTTATAGAATTTAAAATAAAAGTTTAATGAAGCAAAAAAGCAACAGATTTGTTAGTCTATTTTCACTTTACTCTTTAAATTAAGCTGAAATGCACAATAAATTTGTCAAGAATATCAAACAGTAAATATGTCAGACATAAAATTATGTCAAAATATGCCCGTAGAAAATATGTCTGACATATTTTATGTCAGCAGAAAATAATTTAAACATAAAATTATGTTAAAATATGTCCATAGAAAATATGTGGGACATATTTTATGTCAGCAGTGTCAAATATGTCTCAGACATATTTGACAGATAACAACACTGTATATATAAATATATATATATATATATATATATATATATATATATATATATATATATATATATATATATATATATATATATATATATAAATATATATATATATATAATATATATATATATATATATATATATATATATATATATATATATATATATATATATATATATATATATATATGCATATGTATATATATATACGAAACCAACAGGATTGGGTACCTTGTACCCGGGCGCAATGTTAGAAGGGTTACACATTAGCCAAAAAAAAATTTAGATTTTAAATAAAACAGATTAGTTTAGCATTAATGATTCTGCTAGTTAGGCTCCTTTTATTAAAATTTAAGGTACTTAGTTTAAGTTACTTGATTTCCTGATTAGCCCACTATTTACTAGATGTCAGCAATATATATGTCAACAAATCAGCATTGGTTAAATTTTTGAGCGAGAGTCTAAGACTAGAGGCAGTTGCGTAAAACATATTAATAATGGCTTTATAAAAGACATAATAAAATTAAAATCATCATAATATAATGATTTTTACTTTATTAATATAAAATTACACAATTAACTTATGAATCTATATTGAGCTTCCTTTTTAATAGATTATTAAAAATGTTATTTATTTGTCATAGTTACTTTACTTACAAAAGAAAATTGAGTTTCATGAAAAAATATTCCGGCCCTTAATGCGAAAAAACAACAACTCATTTACACTTAAAAAAAGTTATCCACTGCCTACAAGAGTATATTAAACTTAAAGCTTATTATTTCAGCTGGACTTTTTAAAATGAATTTATCAAAGAATGTGGAGGAATAATCTACGCTGCCATTGTTAAAGAAGCTCATTGGGCTATTTACTAAATTATTTTTGTTGACGGAACTCTTGATATCTTTTATACTGAGCAAATCGCGTTTGTTCTCTGGTTTTTCTTCCATGGTGCTGATCAAAGATAGGAAGTTAAAAAACATTTTCTCAGGGTTGGCAATCTCAAAAAAAAGAAATGTCTTTGCTAAAGTAAATATGGACGTCTTAAATTAAAATAACATCAATTTAAAAAACTGCGGAAGTCAGGGATACTACTAAAAAATCATCATGACTGATGTGAACAAAGAAATACAAACTATTATATTTAAGAAGAGTCATCAAGCTCTTTACATGCCATGCAACGCTCATAACCTTAAACTTGCCAGTGTCCTTTGACTGAATTTTACGTCAATGTGAAGAACGTTTTTAGTTACTCTACAATATTTTTAGTGGAAGTCGATGATAATTCCTACTCGATGATAATTCTTGGAAACCAAATTGAGTGCACGCATTAAGGCCGTAAAGCCGTTGGTTAAAAGAGCATTGTGACCTTAATCTAATTGTTGATCTATTGAATGAAGTAAAGTCTAAGTTGGTGAAATTGATTTAGTCATTTGAATTCATCATAATGACAAATTTTTGTTTTAAAGCTCTTTAGACGTAAAATATGCCAGCATCTTATTTTAATCTAGGGCTGTAATCAACTAATCAAATAATTGTTTATTTTTTGAGTTGATGAACTAATTGAATAATTTAGAATTAAAATAGGATAAAAGCATCGTTTAAGAGTTTTGTGTCTGAAAAGGCCGATTTTTTGACACTGGAACGAGTAACTGTTTTATGTTAAACTAACTGAGTAAACCAAGATTTCAAAAAATATCTTGCGTGTTAACCTTAATAACTTTTAGATAAACTATAATCATTTTGTTTTACTTCATAATGGTATGCTAATAGTAATCTTTTTGAATGTATTTTTATTAAATATATGAAAAACTGTCTTAAAAATTTGTCAGTTAATAATTTTTATCCAACACATTGTGAAATCAGGCATATTGAGGAGATTATAGAATGATTAGAAAGCATAAAGATAAGTTTACTTGCTTTGGAAACGCAAGATTGCAATAAAACTTTGAAATTTTGCAAAACTGGTTTGAAAATATTTCAACTCTTACTTACTAAATTAAAAACACAATCAAGTAAGGCTGGTATAAAATTCAACAAAAGATCAAGTAGAACGATATCTAAACATAGACCTTCTGAATGCAAATTTTTTAAAATGTTTGAGTGTTTAGAAAATCCTAACACTTACCTAAAAACGCTTACACAAAAAATGCAATATTAAAACAATCAACAAGTTATGAACTTACTCTCGCAATTAAAGAAATTGTCGTCTATTCGTCATCGATGAGAATGGTAATAAAAAAGTTTAAGTTAAGACAATGCGACTACATATGATTATACTAATATGTATATATTCTACATTATATGTACAAATTCTACATTTCAAAAACAGAAGAATTGAGTCGCATTTTTTTAAAGAAAAGCACCATCTTTTAACAGTTTTAACTTTTCAAAATAATTTTTTTTCAATTATAAAAGAAACCATTATTTTTGGTGAAATAAACAAATAAGTGGATGTGAACAAATCTACAATGCTTTGAACAAATGTACAATGTTTTGTAAACAATTCCACCAATGTCAATTGAAGCAGAACAACAATTTGAAGCGGCAGTACTTTTTGTAACAAAATAGAGAACATCCCTAAATTTTGAACCAATTGATTAATTATGCTTTCTTCGGTCATATCTTTTAAAACAACAAAATAGACACAAAACAACTGTTTAAAGTCACTATATTAATAAAGTACTAACAGTACTAGTACTAAAGTACTAATATATGTTTTCCAATATTTTAACTTCAATTTTATTCGCCGATGACACAAACTTGTTATACTCTAATAGTTGCATCGAGTTCTTATTTGAAACAGTAAATAAAGAACTCATAAATTTAACTGAATGGTTCAAGTCAAATAAACTTTCCTTAAATATAATTAAAACCAAATACACTCTTTTTCATAGACTCCACGAAAAAAAAATTATTCCACTAAAACTTCCCTATATTTGTATTATCACTTTGAAAACTCTTTGAATAGCTTAAAGCTATTGCTTCAGTTATGTTTATCTTTGTTATCTTTGTACTCACTAATTATCAAACTTATTATATTTTCTTCAATTTTCTTCAAATTGAAATTCAAAAAATCATTTTTATCAATTACATTGGAATATTTTATTACTTTGTATCTAAATCAATTTATATAAAGGAAAAAAAAACCTAGTATTATTTGAAACAGTCAATAAGGAACTCATAAATTTAACTGAATGGTTCAAGTCGTGTGTAATTAAAGTAAAATTTTTTTAGTTTTATTTTTAATAAATTAATCGAATAATAATCGATTTTTAACCAATTCTTCGTTAATCAAAAACTTATCAAAATGAGTAACTAGAATAGCCCTACTTGAGAAAACGTTATTTTAGATGATAAAATAAAGCTTGTGAAGACTCTTATCAAGAATCTCATCAGACTTAGATATTCTTGGCCCAAATTAATTAATGAAGCACATTTGATTGCCTCCTGTCGAGCAAGATCTTATTTTTAATAAGACTTTTTAAAAAAATGGACAAAAAAAGAAAGATCTTTCACAAAAAACCCAAACGAAGTTCGTTTCCACATTATGAAGAAAAGCAGTTAAAGATAAAACGTATTCAAAACTGTTCTTAATACTCTAATTCAACAAATAAAAGACAGGTTTTAAGATAGAACATAAAAAAAGTGACAGGTTTATAGATAGAACACACAAATAAGGGATATGTTTTAAGATAGGATAGATAAATAAAGGACAGGTTTTAAGCTTCGTCAAAGACAAAGAACATAGTTGGTTGAAAAAAATAGAAGTGGTTAAATCATCTGAAGGAGAAAAGGCCTGAAGGAGAAATGCAAAACTTCGTTGCACATCTATAAAAACAATGAGGAATTAAGAAACTTTTTGAAAAGATATTTTATCTAAATACTCTGAAGCGCATTTATTTTTTATATACAAAAGAATTTCTCACTTCAATCAAGCTATTGAATGGGATCTGCAAGAAAGGCCTACAGTCATTCTTTGACCCAATATGCATTTTGTTACGCATTTTTAACATGATTTCTAAAACAGTCGCCAAAAGAGAGAGGTCGTTCAGTGAGCTTCAGTAAGCACTATTTTCTACATTGCCTGAAGACAGGACTACCATTTTCATTATTATATCTTTTCAGCACAATCTTGCAAACACTCTGTGCTGCAACAAATTTATTTCAAATTTCGCCGTAAATAACGCCCGGAGACTTAATTTCTCTTGAAGCAGCCGAGGAATAGATATAACACTTTAGGTTTACAGTTACTCGAATTAGGTTTCAGTTACTCGTCGGTTTATGTATATTATTAAATTTATTTTTAATTTTTTTTTTTAAGAAATTGTAAATTTTTACTAAGGTTGGTCCTCTCGGCCTCTTAGAGGTAAATTCAATAAAAAAATGCAGTTCCTTCAGCGTTTGGATTGGCAATAAGACTTTCTCGGATTATTTAGAAAAGATAAAGCGCTATTAAAATTTTGACCCCAGGCGTCATAAAGAGTTACGGCACATATATATATATATATATATATATATATATATATATATATATATATATATATATATATATATATATATATATATATATATATATATATATATATATATATATATACATATATATATATATATATATATATATATATATATATATATATATATATATATATATATATATATATATATATATATATATATATATATGTATATATATATATATATATATATATACATAAATATTATTTATCATTTCACAGATAATATATATTACCCAGTGGGCACCCAACTTACGTTGTATTTAATTAATTAAAATTACGTTTTATTTAATTAATTAAATACAACGTAAATACAACGTTGTATTAACGTTAGTTACACTAACGTTTTTTTTTCATCCGAATTACAACGTTATAGCAACGTTAGTTACACTAACGTTGTTTCTCATCTGAATTACAACATTATGGTATCATTTGTTACACTAACGTTATTTTTTATCGGAATCGTAACATTGTGCTAACGTTAGTTACACTAACTTTATTTCTTATCTGAATTACAACATTATGGTAACATTTGTTACACTAACGTTATTTTTTATCGGAATCGTTACATTGTGGTAACGTTAGTTACACCAACGTTTCTTTTCATCGAATTACAACGTTATAACAGCTTCGGTTTTTCTAACACTTTTTTTAAATCGGAATTATAACGTTTTGTTCACGTTGTATGATGCAGACTTTTTTTCGTCGCAATAACATTTGGTTAATTAAAATATTTTTTGTCAACATGCGTTTCCTCTTGAGTCGCATTTTGCGACAAATGTGGAAAATCCATATATAATTTTAATTCATTTTGGTAAAACTAATTAGATAATACGAAAACACGCGAATAAATGTTTACATTTTAAAAAGAAATTAGATTATTTTTTTCTTACAAAACGTTATCCTCTAAAGACTTCCTCTGGTGTCGCTAAGTCTATAATGTTAACGATATTAATGATTGGTTGTAAATGATCACATAAATATTGAACTATTTTAATACAGGTACTAAATAATTATTTTTTGTGAAAGTTTAATATTAAATAGTTTTTAAAGTTCTCATTATTTACAGCATCGTTTTATTTAATTTTTCAAAACAAATTTATATTTTTTAATTAGGTTATGTGAACCATATGGGTTACATAGAATTCGATTAAAGCATCACGTTAATGACTTAAATCCCATATTTCTTGTTATAAATATTGATGGATTGGCTTTATTCAAAAGTAGTAACACACAGTTATGGCCGATACTTTGTTCTTTTAGTGGGTTGAGTCCATTCTTTGTTCCTGTTTATTGTGGAACTCATAAACCATATCCAGTGTCTGATTTTATAAATGATATTTTAGAAGAGTATAGTGGATTAAGTGAGGATGGTCTTAATTTCAATGGACATTTGTTTCAAATAAAATTAAAGTATTTGTGTTGTGATGCACCTGCAAGAGCAATGCTTAAATCAATCAAACCTCACAATGGTTATGATTCATGTGAAAGGTGTATAGTAGAAGTAGAGTATAAAGAAAATAGAGTTGTATTTAATGACATTGGATGTGCTTTAAGAAGTGATCAAGATTTTTCACAAGGAAAGAATCAGCCATTGCATCAACTAGGTAAAAGTGTTTTTGTAGACTACGGTTTTCCATGTGTTTCGGGTTTCGTACTTAACAGTATGCATTTAGTTATGTTAGGTGTAGTTAGGCGTATACTTCTTTTCCTAAAAGAAGGACTTAGAAATTGTAAATTATCATAATTACAACTTAATGAAATACCAAAAAATTTGGAATATTTAAATGGTAAATTGCCTAGTGAATTTGCGAGACAGCCTGGTTCTTTAAATGAATTGAGCCATTGGAAAGCAACAGAATTTAAATAATTTATTCTTTACACCGACCCTGTAGTATTAAAAAAAGTGTCTACTGAAGCTTATACTCATTTTTTGGCATTTAGTATTGCAATAAGAATTATGTGTTTTACTGATCATGATAAAAGAGCTGAGGTATTGCAGTATGCTAAGAATTTGTTAGAATAGTTTGTTTTTAAGTCAAAAGAGTGAGTCATTTATTACTTACAATGTTCATTCACTAATTCACCTTCACCAGGATGTTGAAAATTATGGTGAGGATTTGCTTTTGCTGTCTGCTTTTCCTTTTGAAAACTATATGCATGTTTTAAAAAAATTCATACACAATGCCAATAATCCTCTAGTTCAAATCATTAAACAAAGTTCGAACTAGAAAAGTCTGGTGAAAGCATCACCCCCAATATATAAATGATAAAATTGCTATTGCTGACAGATATAGTTGGTTTTGTTTAACAAGTGGAGAAATTGTTAAGGTTACTAAAAAATTGACAAATAATAATTTTCAATGTAAAACTGTTAATTCAAAAGATATAAAGTTTTTTTTTAATGAGCCTTGTAACTCTAGAAATATTGACATATTTGTTGCAAATCAAAATATTTCAATGGAAAGTAGAAAAATTTGTAAACAAGATATTTGCAATAAAATGGTTTGTTTACTGCGTAAAAGGTTTTTTCCCCTTTGCTTCATGGCTTTATTATTCTGGCACCTGAAAAGCATTTGTAACATTATTTCTTTTTAGTTAAACTTATTCTGAAAAATTTTTTTTCAATTTTCTTTGTTTGTATTTTATGTTTACAAAATCACAATAAATGAGAATAGTAAAAAATATTTGTGTTTAGTTTTTGTTTGATGCTTTTATAAATACTTGGTTTACTAAAAGTGCGTATAATATAAAATATAGTTTAAAATGGTTGTTTAATTTTGTGAGTTTAGTGACAACTTTAAATATATGTTGATATATATAAATTATACATAGAAAAATAAAAAAATAACTATGGCTACTAGCGGTCCATATGCACGAGCAGTTTGGTTAGAAAGATATCAGGAGATGGAACGAACTATACCAATAAGTTGGATAGATGAGGATACCAATAAAGTATTTTGGCCCAACACTTTAAATGTGAAGATTGTATATAAATGGTGTCAACAACGTAAAATTGAGTGGCTGAAATTTGAATATGTAAAGATTAAAGTCTGTGGTTAGTACTTAATCTCAGTTTTGCTTAAAATTTTACAATTATTTAAAATTCAGAAAATCATAACTAAGTTTGCTGTTGCAAAAATAATTACCTTTAATAGCCTCCAAATATTTAAAAAGTGTTAAGGTAAAATACTCTAAATGCTCTTTTTAAGGTTCAGAACAGTTTTGTGCTGATTTTAGTGACTACACAACTACAGAGGAGCAAATATACAAAAAAAAGTCTCCATAAAAAAGCAGTAAGTACATACTTTTACGCCAAGCTATATGAACTAATAATACATATATATATATATATATATATATATGTATATATATATAAATATATATATTTTTTTTTTTTTTTTTTTTTTTTGATTATTCACCTCCCCAAGGCCCGAGGGGGGCCACTACAGTCGAGGAGGATACTCATTTTTTTTTTTTTTTTTTTTAATATTTTTATTTTTATTTTTTTAGTCATTATTCGTGGTGCAACCCTCTATATATATATATATATATATATATATATATATATATATATATATATATATATATATATATATATATATATATATATATATATATATATATATATATATATATATATATATATATATATATATATATATATATCATATATATCATATATTATCATATATATATATCATATATTATCATATATATATATATATATATATATATATATATATATATATATATATATATATATATATTATCAGTTCATATATATATAATAAAAGCTATATGCGTAATATGTGTAAATCTCATGGCGTTGTTAGGTTTTTTTTATAACTTTTTTTATCATCTTTTTTGTTGATAGTCGGGATTTTTAATTTTTTATATAGATATTGTTAGTTCAAAAGCTGCCTAAGAAAAAACTTCTATGCAAGAGAATACTGGATGACGGGATCTGACACTACATCAAACTCTTGCCATTCACCATCATCTAACGTTTTTTCTATATCACTATCATTATCTTCTTCTCATCCTGATTCCCATTTTGACTTAAAAGAATCGTCTTTGCTTTGCGAACAATCAAATCCTCTTCAAATATAAGAAAGTCTAGTCAAGATGCAAGCGGAAATTAAAGTCAGCGTTTAAACCCAGCTCCACCTCGAAGAAGAGATTGTAAAAAATTTAGAAGAAGTGGTTTTCCTATGAATACTGCTGGTAATTAGGATTCGTCTTTATTTGTTTTATATTTGTTTTTAATTTTTATATTATAACTTTCCATAATGTCGTATATATATATATATATATATATATATATATATATATATATATATATATATATATATATATATATATATATATATATATATTTATATATATATATATATATATATATTTATATATATATATATATATATATATATATATATATTTATACGACAAGTGGTTAAAACGGAGAAACAAAGTTTTCAACAACTGAAGTTATACGAGCTGATAAGTGAATAAGTATTAATTTTGCAATCTTAAAAAAGAAGAATTTTTGTTTGTCTTTTTATTGGATAAATTTTATTTTCTAACAGAGTTCTAATTATTTCTATTTCTTCAAGTTTTTGTGTGTTTGACACAAAACACAGATCCTATTTTTATTGTTACTTTGCAACATGGCCAAAGTTTAAAATCATAAATTTTAATATAACTATTTGTTATCAATATTACAAGTATTAATTTTAATTAATAATAAATATAATTAAAGATATTATAGATATTTAAATTTATATTAACCAAGCAATGCCATTTTAGCCTTGGTAATGTCTTTGAAAGAAAACACGTTGAAAGAGATTAATTTTGAAATACAGAAACTTCTGAGATACGCACCAGACAAGGTGAATGTAGAAGATGGCGGGCGAAAACAAAATTAAAGCACAACTAATGATGTCTCAAAAAACTCCAGCAAGAAGAGAATAACTAACTTTTTATTTTTAAATTTATTTTGTAAAAATTCCCTCGGAATATTTCTTAATGAACAAAATTACTCTACTACGTTGTAATGTTTTTGTAAATCAACGTTTTTAATCAATTTCTTGTCATTCTGTTGTCAAACCTATTGTTTATTGAACGTTAACCGTCAGCTAAGTAGATCTACTCAAACGTTTAATAAGCGTTAGAATAACGTTAAGCATCGTTTGAATGGTGTTAATCCAATGTTGTTCGATGTCAAAACGTCAAGATAAACTTTTATAATTTTTATCTTGACAAAAAACGTCAAGATAAAAGAAATAACATTTCGTTTTAGCGTTTAAATTACAACGTTAGCTAACGTTAGCAAAACTGAAGTCGTCCATCCATTCCATTTCCAACATTAACCCAATGCCAGGCCAACCTAAAAAACCACGTTAGAATGTTGTTATACCAACGTTGCTCGATGTTAATACAACATTAATTAATGTTGGAAAAACATAGAAGAACATTATAACATATCGGTCTTTGTCCAAATTTTAACGTTAGCTAACGTTGGCAAATCTGACGTCGTCCATCCTTTCCATTTCCAACGTTAATCCAACGTTAATACAACCAAAATAACAACGTCATTTAACGTTGTAACAACGTTATTGTGCCCGCTGGGATGTTCAGAAAAGTATATATTTTAATAAAACTATTTGTTGCATTTACATAAAATTTTTATTGAACCCATTTTATATCCTAAAGTAACAACATAATATATAAAAATGTATACATTGGGTAAATTTAAACTTAATTTGACACAAATAGATTTTGTAATTATTTATAATAAGAAATATGATGTATGTGACGGAGTTTCCAAAGAGGAAAAAAACAATCAAAAACATTTTACTATAAAAATTAAATGGATACTATAGATATAATGCGAGCTGTATACTAAATGAAAAGATGCTAAAGCTCTAAAACAAATAAAAAATGTTTATGAAACATAACAATTTTTAAACAAAACTTTGTTCCGACATAAATCTAAAAAAAAATTAAACAATTAAATTTTTTGATTTTTCTAAAGGTAAATGATGACTATTGTTTAGTAAATAGACTTTCTTAGAAACTTCAAAACAAGCTTTAGAAACTTTACAACATGCTTACCAGACTGCATGCTTCTCAATCTACCACTTGATCATCTTTTAATGATATATAATTGTATTCATATTATATTACAATGGAAATATTATATATTTGTACTTCTTTCCTTTTTTAAAGGAGCTTGATAACTTGCATAAAATCAAGAATAGATAAAAAAAAAAAAAATTGCCAAAGTTAAAAATTCTTTGATTCTTCGAATTCCACTTTGTACTTTTTTACTAAAATTACAATATTAAATGTTTAAAATTGTTTTTATAGCCACATATCCAAAAATGTATTCTAGCATATGTACAATGTTGAATTATTATAAACAATATTGCGCCATAATGAAGAGATGATTTTATTAGTTTTATACTAAATGCTTTTGTGTGTGGATAAAAAGGAAACACACTTTTAAAGAAAATACTTTTAAAACAAATTTTTATTAAGTCTTTAAAGTATACCCAGTAAACATACATACTTCTATTAAACGTCCAAACAAAGTTTCGACAAAACGATTAGATTTGGCCAATTATCCGTTTGGAATGAAATGCAGATTAACGTTTAGAATAAACGTGCGTAAAACGTTTGTATTCCAACGTATTTTAGACGTCTATTATAGGAATACTATACGTATATAAGGGCGTTTAGATTTTGTCTAATTTACTTTAAATCTAGTCTAATTAACGCATATATAAATTTTAAATTTAGTCTAAGTAATCCTATATTAAACTAATTAGATCTTGTCTAATAGTTTCTTTGGTTTAGTTAACTTAATTTCAATTATATTTTAAAAATAAATCACTTTAAGTGTTTAGGTTTTAAAAACTTATATAAATTAAAATTAAGTTATAACTTTTTAACTTTATATAAGTAATAAGAGGTATATAGATCTAAAAATTTAATAAGGTATAATTATAAAAGACCTGGATTTAATGGATTAGTTCATGGTTATTGTAATGAGCGGACGTGTTTTTGCAAGTCGAAAATTTACAAAAACAAAAAAATGATAATAATAACTTAATACAAAAATTTATATATATATTAACAAAAAACTTTTAAAATAATAGAGGTAATAAATATTATTGATATTATGGCATTTGCACTTGTGGAAATTGAAAAAAATGATAAAAGACTTGTTTACAAAGTACAAAGTAGAGACGGAAGCTGCGCTGAAGCAAAAAGAAATCAACTTTATTAGTATCGTTAGTGCAAACACCAAAATTTTAAACAAAAGATTAGACAAAGTAGAAAAAGCTATTTCAGAGAACGCTATAAAAATATCAACACTTGCAACCGAAATTGAAGAAACAAAGCTTAGTCTAAATTTTCATGAGTAACTTGTTGAAAAAAAAAAAAATGCGTTTGATATTTTCATAAAAAATAAATCTAACCATAATTAAATACAAAATTACAACACTGATCTCAACAAGATTAACAGTAAACTAAGAAAAATTGAGGATAGAACAAGGAGGAACAATCTAAGAGTTGACGGAGTCAAAGGAGATTAAAAAGAAACCTGGCTAGAAAGCAAACAAAAAGTAAAAGAAACATTTAATGAGTACATGGGTGTAGAAAATGTAAAAATTGAAAGAGCACATAGAGCTGGTAAAAAAGGCGTAAAAGTGAACGGAACAATTGTTTTAAACTTTTTGGACTTTAAAGATAAGGAGGAAATTTTAAGAAGTGCCTCAAAGTTAAAAAAATATTTATTTACGAAGTATTAACAAAAAGAAAAAAAATATTTATTTACGAAGATTACTGCATGGAGACGAATAAAATAAGAAAGGAATTGCGTGGAAAAATGAAAATTAAAAGAAAACCGGGAAAATTTTCTTACATATCATACGACAAGCTTATTGTACGCGAGTGGAAGACAAATTGAAAGTAATTTTCTAATTATTTAATTTACGGTTTATTTAATTTTATTTATTTTTTGAATGTTTTTGTTGATAATATATCAATAACGAAACCCTTTAAAATGAATCCGAAAACGTTTAAATACGAAAGTCTTTTTAAAAACATTTTAAATAAGGTTTTTAAAATAAATTATCAAAACACTTTTTATAAACATGACCTTGACAAAAACTTTATTGATAACTTTTCATTAATGAATATTAAAACACCTTACATGTTTCTAGATGAAACAAATAAGTATTTAAAAGATGTTAAACCTTATGAGAGCCTTTCTCTAGTTCATCTTAATATTAGAAGTGCTAAAGCAAGTTTTGAAAACTTAAAAATATTCTTAGAGGAAAGCAATTTTATTTTTAATATTATTTGTTTAAGCGAAACAACTGATGACGAATTTAACGAAAGCACGTTTTTTCAATTAATTAACTATGAAGGATTGTATTTGCAGAGGAAATCGAAAAAAAGAGGCAGGGGTGTTGTAATTTACATCAAATATAGTTTGCTGTAAAAATTTCGAAACGACCTATGCATATCTGATTACGACAGGAAATTTGTCTCTATTGAAATCATTAACTATTAAAAATACCTTAGTAGAATGCTGTTGTAAACTGCCACAAACATCAACAGAAATATTCTCAAATCATCTTCAAAATATTTTGAAAAGCTTCCGAGAAAAAAAAAAGTTTATTTATTCAAGGAGATTTTAATCTAAATTATAAAAATAATAAAGAAACACAAATATTTTACAATAATTTATATTGATTTGGTGTAATTCCTCTTATAAATAAACCAATGCGAATTACAAAAAATTCGGTAACACTAATATATAATATACTAACAAATTCTTTATTTAAAATCTCCTTTAAGATAGGAGTAATTAAAACATCTATATCGGATCACTTACCGATATTTATTTCAATAAATACCTCAAATTAAAATAAATAAATAAAAAACAATCACAAGGCGGTATTTTTCTTTGGATAGCTAAGTTAACTTTAAAAGAGAGTTAGCCAAAATTGACTGGTCAGATTTAGAATCCTTAAATGATACCAATGTAATGTATAATACGTTTATAGATATTTTTTTATTTCTTTATGATAAACACTTCCACAAAGTTGTAAAAACAATTAAATTTAAAGACATAAATTCACCTTGGCTGAGTAAAAGCCTTAAAAAATCATCTAAGCGGAAACAACGATTATATATAAAGTACCTTAAAAAAAATGCAATAAAACAAAATTGGAATACAAGAATTATGCAAGTCTCTTTGAGAAAATTAAAAAACCCGCTAAAGCTAGTTATTATAATAAACTACTTGAAAAGTGTCAATTAGATTGTAGGAAAACATGGCAATTATTAAATGAAATTATTTGTAAACCAAAAACTAACAAACCTTGTCTTCCTAAAACTATAAAAATCAACCACAAAACAATTGATGATGAAAACGTCATTGCAAAGAGTTTAACAACTTCTTTGCTAATATATCTAAACTTGCTTCCCAAATTCCTAGTGTAAATAAATCTTTTGATAAATATCTTTTGATAAACATTTGATAACATTTTGATAGATCGTAATAAAAATAAATTGAATAACGAAAAACTAGCCATGCCCCAGTGGGCACAATGACGTTGAAATAACGTTGAAACAACGTCGCAAACCGACGAAATGCAATGTTGAAACAACGTTGAAATTTGGTGGAATTGGAAACAAAATCCGACGTTGAAAACCACGATGTTGAAACAACGTCGATGAAAACGTTGTTTCAACGTTGTTATAACGTCTTATCGACTACATATCATTCATATTTCAACTTCGATAAAATGAAAATTAAAAGTTCAACGTTGAAATTACGTTGTTTTAGCGTCTTATCGACAATATATCAACCATATATGGTTGATATATTGTCGATAAGACGTTAAAACAACGTTCAAACAACCTAATTTCAACGTTAAATTTTGGTCATTTGATAAAAATTATACAGCCTATTGGATATAACTTATATCCAATAGGCTGCAGCCATGTTAAATTGTCATCGTTAACATGTTAAATTGTCTCGACTTGGATTGCGATAAAATAAGACAATAAAAAAGCAATATTTTGCGCTAAAAGTAGTGTATTTCATGTTCAAAAATTATTTTAAGGGAGTTTATATAAGAAATAGATAGAATGTTAACATTTTATATATACATTTTATATTAACATATTCGAATCGTCATTTACGCACCGACCGCCACCATTGGATCTGTCGGGTTCATATTTCAACAAACTCATGATATCTGTTTTGACTTCAGCAACCGTAGCAGTCGCTTTACTAAGCATGACGCTCTCTATAAAAAAAAGGTATTGCCTAAGTAATTTGCAACAAGTACAGCAAGAACTTGAAATTAAAGTAGCATCAAATCATCAAATTGTGTTTTTCAATAACAGATAACATTACTCATGACTTACCAACAACAACCTTACAAATGTTTGTGCCTTCAAATTTCTCTTTACCCTTGCCGCCAGCCATGTTGAACTTTGATTGTAAACCATTGGTCATCGACCTACAACAAAAATTTATTATTTTTTTAAATAAATTAAACTTTGATACAATATCAGGTTAGGTAGCCCAATGGCACCGCGTATACCGCGGAATTCCGAATGGTTCTAAAATATCAAAAATTCGATGAATTTTTGATATTTTAGAACCATTCTTTTTTTTTTGAAGAAATAGGTCAATTTCAATAAAAATTATACATATATATAATAGATCATCCGGGTCAAATTTGAAAAATCCGAAAAATTGTTTGCGGAAAAAGTCCGAAATATTTCCCACCCTCCCCCCTTATTTTCCCTCTCAATTTGCTTTCATCTGAGTTGCTTTTATTTTAAGTTTTAAATTTCATCCTGTAAGATAGAGTCTGAATTATATTCAGAATCTACTATTGCAGTAGCCTCACAATTGCTGCTGCTACAGACATCTTCATTTAATGAAGCTGAGCAATCAATATCAATGTCACTACTAAGAAGCTCATTTACCAAAACATTACTCCGTCTCCATCGCTTTAACCGGGTAGCCATTTCCCTAAACAACAAAAGGCACTTTTATAGTATGTATATATATATATATATATATATATATATATATATATATATATATATATATATATATATGTATATATATATATATATATATATATATATATATATATATATATATATATATATATATATATATATATATATATATATATATACAAGTGGAAGTTTTTAGAATGAAATAGCTAAATTAAAATAACATAAAACACACTATTTAGTTATATAGTGCGTGATTCTTCACCATTTAGTAAACTTGGCATCGATGTTCATTTTCACGGTATATATTATATATGTATATTTATTTATATATTTATATATACATATAATATATGATATATTTATATATATATATGATATTATTATATATAACATATGATATATACATAAAATATATGATATGTTAATAATATATCATATAGACTATAGTAATCATAATACTATATTATAGTATTTTTATTATTGTTATTAATATTTTTATATTTTTTTTATATTTGGGAAAAGCGGAAGGAAAAAAGTGATTCTTACGCCAACACATACGTCACTTTTAATTTCTTTTGACTTTCGTCCAACATTTGCGAGTTGTCAGAAAGTTAAAACCATTAATTTAATAACAAACTGATCGTTTTTTAAAAAAACCACAAAAACGCAAATTTAATTGACCAGAATGTTTTTAAAAACATTCTGAATGTTTTTAACAATAAAAACAATGTTTTTAACAATAAAAACAATGTTTGTAATTTTAATTTTTTTTAATAAAATGTTTTTATTTTTAATTTTTTTAATAAAATGTTTTTATTTTTATATTTTTTACTGTAAATCATGCGCGGAGTGTTGCTACATCGACTATCTTTTAGCCTGACCCGCAAGGGAGTGTTGCTACATCGACTGAGGGTTTGGTTGGGGCAGGCAGTCTATCAATTAATAAAATAAAAAATTCCGGTCTTGCATTTTAATTTTTACTTTTTGTCAACAAAATATGGACTTTCTGACAACATATAAGAGTTCTATATATATATATATATATAATATATATATATATATATATATATATATATATATATATATATATATATATATATATGTATGTATATATATAAAACATATGATATATACATAAAATGTATGAAATGCTAATAATATATCATATAGACTGTAATAATCATAATACTATATAGTATTTTTATTATTGTTATTATTATTATTATTATTTTTATATTTACAAATATATATATATATATATATATATATATATATATATATATATATATATATATATATATATATATATATATATATATATATATATATATATATATATGTATATATATCCCATTGATAATATATATTTTATATTTATATAATATAAAATTAGTATAGTCAAATATACTAACATACATAGTAAAACAATTTAATCAAACTCTAAAAAACTACTTACTTAAACAAACTCTAAAACAAATTCAAGCAAATTCTTTATGCAATACACACTGATGAAATAAAAAAAAGATCTATTTAATATTTATCACTAATGCATCGCAAATTAAGCAATGTGATATCGTTAAATTGACAAACTCAAAACCTTATGAAATGGCAATAGATGGCCTAACCAATGGCTCGTAAAGTCACGCATACGTATTTGAGTTCTCAAAATGCAAATCGAACGGTGAAACTCATAATATAGACGTTGAATTAACGTTGATTCAACGTCGCGTTATGTTGATCGTTTTCAACGAATTTTCAACGTTGATAAAATGTTGATATTTGGTTATATGACGTCGCGACTAAAAATCAACCGTAAATCAACGTTGAAATTACGTCGTGTGTCCACTTTACAAACGGAGAAGTTACATTAGGTGTATTCGTTGATCTCTCTAAGGCTTTTGATACAGTCTACCACAAAATATTATCATCAAAGCTTAACATGTATGGCATAAGGGGTAGAACGAACAAATGGATAGAAAGCTACTTAGATAAACGTGCGCAATCTATATACTATGGAGACAATAAACTCTCTAATCCTTCTATGTTAAAGTGTGGTGTTCCTCAGGGTTTAATACTTGGGTCTTTGTTTTTTTTAATCTATGTAACGATCTCTATCGGGCATCAAAAAGAATTTCAACTATAATGTTTGCTGATGATAGCAACTTTTTTATCTCCGGAAAAATTATAAATGAACTGTGCGTTGAAATGAATCAAGAATAAAAAAAAAATTTCTAGATGGTTTAGAGCAAATAAACTTTCTATTAACTCAAGTAAAACAATGTTTTCTTTATTTCATCCTTCTTTTAAAAAAAGTCGAATCTTCTCTTCCAACATTGTTTATTGAAAATACAGAAATAAGTATGGATAATGTTACTAATTTTTTACGTGTTTTTATTGAGGGAAATCTAAATTTGAATAAACATATTGCCTATTTAGGTAGTAAAATATCTAAAAGTATTGGAATAATATACCAATCACGCCATTTATTAAAAAAGCCGCTACTTAAACAAATCTACTATAGCTTTGTTCAACGTTATATAAATTACGGTAATACAGCATGGGGTAGTACCTATAAAAGCAAACTAGAACCTCTCTATCGTAAACAGAAGCGTGCTATACGAGTAATTAATTTTAAAAATAAAAAAGAACACACAAACGCCTCTTTTTGAACAGATGACTTTACTAAAATTGTTTGAACTAAATATATATAATGTTCTAAGTCTTATGTATAATAGCAAAATGCAAAAAACTCCTTCAAATTTCTATAGTCTTTATAAACAAAAGCCGGAGTATAAATACCTGTTGGGCACAAATAGTACCCTTTTAGAGTCATCATGCAGAACTAAGCAATTTAAAACTACCTATTGTGCACCTCATTTCTGGAATAAGTTTTTATTACTTAATCAAAATATTATTGACTTTAATATATATATATATATATATATATATATATATATATATATATATATATATATATATATATATATATATATATATATATATATAATATATATATATATATATATATATATATATATATATATATATATATATATATATATATATATATATATATATATATATATATATATATATATATATATATATATATATATATATATATATATATAATATATATATGACAATGTAAAGCGGTTCTTGATGATAAGTCCTTTTGGTCTTCTGCAAGTTTCCCGCGTTCTTCTTACAGTTCGTATTACAGAAGTTTTTTTATTATTTATGTCGGGAATTTTTTATATTTATATGCATATTTATTCTTAACGAATCTTTATTATGTAATCACGAAAAAGTATACTATGGAACAAAAATAAATGAAAAAAAAAGCAAAAAAAAAACTAATATAATATGTTTATAAACTTTTATACTATATTACTTTTTTAATACTTTTATTTTATAAAACTATATATAAAGTTATAAACTTATATTAAACGTTTTTATATAGTGGGGATCTAGAGAAAAAATGTTTGAACACTATACTTGTATATATTTTGATAATTAAAAAAAAAAAAAAATGATCAAGCTTTTTGCAGTGGAAATTTTAAAGTTAAAATTTTCTATCAAATATTTGAAAATAAAAGTTTACATTAAGATTAAGTCAAAGATTACTAATAAAATTAAAAAACTCATAAACAAATACTTTGGATCACTGTTTTCTCTGGTTTATGCATTATCAAAAATCTTCCTAGTATACCGTCTACCGCTTGTTCATCATGCATCTGTTTGTGCAACATCATCTTGTACATTCGTATCCTGATCGTCTGATTTCGTAACCTGATTTGTAACCGCAAAAAACTAGGGTAAAATAGTTAGCATTTTAAATGTACATTCATAAATGAAAATTAGAATAAGACAGAACAACTTTACATATAGAGGATTTTCTGAATGGAAGTTTCCTAAATTTCCTGTACCATCCACGTTTATTTTTGACATTAAAAAATTAGTAACAAAGCGACATGACATATGCAGTGGTTTTTATTAGCTCTGTTCCACCAATTTTCTTTAGCAAATTTAACTAAATTAAGCTAAAATCCATCTAAAATTAAAAAATAAATATTTAGTTATTAAATATCATGATCATTGCAAATATGAATACCAACTGTTACACAATCATGCTCGCGTTTACAAAATGAGTTTAAACTATTTATAAAACTTACGAAAATTTTTTTTTGGACTTTCATAACGAGAGACCAGCAACTCATATTTTTTATCTGTGTCAATGTGGCCATCAATAATTTCTAAAACATCGGAGTTCATTGATTTGTTGGCATTTAGAAAGGTAGATTGCCGCGATATGAGCTTTTTAATTTCCATGAATTAAAATGGCGCGCCCGAAACTCGTTTATTATTAATTTATCAGTCGTCTTGCTTTCAGTTGTTGTAAGGAAGTGAATCTTGAAATCGCGTTTAAGTCTAATTTATTTATTTAGCAAATAAAAAATAATTATTTAATAAATTTTTCATTTCGTTTTAATTATGCCTATTTAAACCACGCGACTTAAGCTGTTATGTAAGTCTTCTGACAAATGGCTATATTACTATATTTTAATATAATAAACAATTATTAAACGTCAATCAAAAGTTTAGAATAACGTCTTATATAAGTCAATATTGTAAACGTTTAATCGAAGTTTAATAAACGTATATATTAAAAGATTTAAATCTATAAATAGTTTTATAATTTAAGGTCGATTAAAGGTTTACAATATTGACTAATGTACTTCGATATTCTAAACGTTAGATCGACGTTTAGTAAACTTATATATAAAAAAGTTTGAAATATACATTTCAAATCAAGCGTCGATTTTTAGTCAATATTAGGTCGATAAACGTTATATCCATTTTTCTACCAATATCGACTAAAAATTGACCAATTTTGAAACAATCGGTGTTTACTTGGATATGTTTTTAGAATAGTCAGCCTAAATCCTGGATCTGAATATTGAACAAATGTTTATAATGTGCTTTAACAGATTCTTGTTCACAGCTCCAGCCCCTTTGACTAAAATATTTGGCAAAACCATAATCTGCAATTCATACACCTTTTTGCTTTGGCATAATGAATATAAAAAGCGTCAAATCCAAAACTAGTTAACTGATAGATCCACTAATATTATCAGGTACTTAAAAAACTATGTTTGTTGTACTGTATGGTTTATGTATTGTAATGTATGACCGATCCACTAGTGGTATCTTTTTGACGTACATGGTACTGCTGGTATCTTTGAATTGTTAGAAATGACAGTACTTTTTTTTTTCCTCATATTTACTTTAACGAGAGCTTTGGCTCTAGTTAGCATAGCAGCATACTGCTTAAAATGTTTGTTGTGAAGGTGGTGTTTCAAAAAAGTTGTTGCTGGAAAAAAAATAAAAATAATAACTCAACGCACACCCCCAAAAAAAAAAAAAAATGTATACTATTTATAACAGCCAAATAGACTCGTGGTTTAATTATACACTTCACCAATGCAGGTTAGAATTTTTGTTTTGGGTATTTTGCAAAATCACTATTCGTGTCTTATCTAGTTTAATAATATTCTTTTTAGAAATTTTTTATCTTGAAACGTTAGACATGGTTTACAAATATCATTATTTGCAATAAAATTTGTGAAATAGATTGAATATGTTCTGTTTGATGATATTAGTAATAAATAATTCTCTTTAAATAGATGGGAAATGTTCTGATTGGTATAAATATCATTGTTTGGAATAACAAATTAACATGAAATAGATTTGATATGTTCTGTTTGGTATAAAGGTGAAAAATAACTATTAGGTTATTTAAATTTCTTAGACATGAAAGAAGTAAATTAACAACAACAAAAAAATTTCAGAAAATATACATAAGAAATAATTTGTCGGTAATACCTGGTTGTACCATATATATTAACGAATTTGAAATTAGGCTAAATAGCGTTTTTGTGTATTTATTAAAGAAGAATTTTTGGAAAGACAAGTATATTCTAAATTTTATTTTTAGTTCATTTCAGACTAAGCTAATATTTAAAGTGATATTTTTGAATTAAAGTTTTGGTTTATTTAACGCAAACAAACTAGATTTTTAAAAAACTTAAGTCTTTAGGCTTTCATCAATACTTTTATCTTTAATATATATTTGTAAAACTTTTTTCAATTCTTTTTCGAAATCATCATCGAAGGATAGTATTTATCTCAAGGTATAATAATGAGTTCAAGTTATTACGTGTTTTATGACAATTTCTGTTTTTTGTTTTTTTTTAAGTTTTTATCTAAATCGACATTTTCAAAATGAGCGGTAGTTCTTTTCTTTTTTTATTTCCTATTTTTAAAATATAAGCATATAATGGAAAATAATTGTCATTTAAGTTTTTGCGCATTATAAATTATATATTGACGCTAAATATGAACAAAGTTGAGCTGACTTCCTGTTTAGTTATTGCAAACTCCTAAATTTGTAAACTCCAGCAACTTTTCTATTTTTATACTATTGTCAAATATTGGTTTTTATAAACTACGATGGCTAAAGGCTAAAAACTATAGAAAAATCATTAACCCAAATTTCTTATATTGATTTTGTCATTTTACTAGCCAGCATAACTCAAAAAAAAAGTTACCCATGGTTCCTTTTGCGTATTTAAAACCTTTTAAAACATAAAGAACAACGCCTGCTAAAAATGGGTTTCATTCCGTAAAATTAACTATTACAATTCATCATAAACACCAGTTGAAATATTTATGGTTTCACCGTTACGGCAACGTAGTATTATATAATAATAAAGTTCTATTATGAATGTGAAACGATTGTTACAATCATGTGACATTTAAAATGAACTTAAAAATCTCAAAAAAAAACGTTTTTTTGAGGTTTTAAAACTTAAATATTTAATGCTGTATTTTAAATTTTTAGGTTGTTCAAGATCTTATACAAGGTGATCAACCATACAAAGATGCTGTCCAAACTTTCCGATCAATAAAAAGTAATTTAGCGTTTTTAAGACAAAACATACCATGTGCTGCTTGAAGATATAATAAAAACCGTAATTGTATATAGTTTTGAGGTTATTCACAAAACATGTTTCTACTTGGATTATTCGGTTTATATATTCTTTGGTCTTAAAGCTAAAATTAAAAATATATAGAAATGCATTTAAATCAATTAAAGAAAATATATTTCAATAAAAATTAATATTTATTAAGTATATATTATATTAAATATGTATATAAAAATTTGATGTCATTATATAATATATTCATTTTTAGAAAACAAAAATGTATTATATTATATTAAATAAGTATTGAATTTTATGTTTTGTGGGTAGTTAATGTATATATACTTCACTACACAAATTTATTATAAACAATACATGCTATTTTTAAATTGACAACTTGTTTTTAGAAACAGTTAATTCATGTCAAACACCGGTTAACTCGAAATTTTGTTATATCAAACGGTTTCATTTGGTCTTTCGAAATCGTCTAAAATTTTTAAAATTCTCTGGTTTGGCCAAAGAATTCTCTAGTTAGGTGGATAATTCAAACATTATTAAGTCAAACCATTTCTTCGTCCCTTTTTAGCAAATTTCTATGAAAACGCAAACTTCGAATATGGGAATTTAAGAAACTAAAATTATTTGATTAGGTATTTTTTTTTAAATGTCATTCCATATAAAACATAAACATCAGTAGCCTAAAATTTTCTTTGTTTTTTTGTTGTATCTAGATTTAAGTCGAATAGATTGTTCACAGGTGTAAAGTTATTACAAAACAAATCAAAATAAAAATCATTAAAAAAGTAATTTTATTGAATTTTTTAATAAAAGACTCCTCTCAATAATATTACGACATAACAAGGTCATTGTGTTGCTACACTATTTTTAATGTTAAGTTTTGAATGTACTGCTTAAATATAATTCACACTTTGAAATATATTATTTAATTGTAATAGATTAATGTATAACTGCATATTCTAACATCCAATGCAATATCTGTCCGCTGTAAATATCTTTCAAACTCAACTTTTAACTTTTAATCTACTATCCTTCGTTTTTCTTAAACTCGCTTACTTTTGGTCCATCAAAGCAGGATATAATGCTCTTAAGTAAGTTAAACTCGTCTTCGCGGGCATTGGTATGAAGCCAAAAATGCTGATTTTGGCCACACGGGTATTCCATTTCTAAGGGTGGAAAATAGGGAAAACTAAAAAGATTAAAAAAAAAATAATAACACAGTTTTAAAGCGGAAAAGGCACTGTCTAATGAATACAAACACTTTGCTCAACAACAAACAAATCCTTTAAATGATCCTCTTTGAAAGAAACCGATCGAACTTATTTCCTAATCCAATATATATATATATATATATATATATATATATATATATATATATATATATATATATATATATATATATATATATATATATATATATATATATATATATATATTTAAATATATACAGTATCGGACGAAACGAGTGCAACCAAATAATGCTAATTTTGTTTCTTTATATAAAAGTGTTGCATTTTTTCAATTTAGAGAAATAACTATGTAACTGTTTAGAGACAAAGTTCTTCAAGTTTTATTCATCACAAAGTTCATTATTTGTACACGAAAATTAATAAATTAATCAAAAGCATTAAAAAAAGTTGATTTCCTTCTGGACAAAACAAGTGCAACTCGACAAAATGTTCACCAAGCTGTACTTCGCTATCAATATTTCGTGGCGAATCCTTTGTTGTCGATCTCAGCCTTGCATCTTCGAGGCATAGATTCGATCAGGTGATCAATGAAACTTTGTGGAATCGCTGCCCAGGCCTTTTGGATTTGTTCAAACAGTTGATCCTTATTACGAACACCTTCACGATTAATTCTGCGGTTGACGATCTCCCACAGGTTCTCGATAGGGTTGAGATCCAGAGATTGAGGCCGCCAATCCATCACCGATAGGTGGTTGTCTTGAAACCACTGCTTGACTTCTTTTGCAGTGTGTTTCGGATCGTTGTCTTGCTGAAAAACCCATTTTATTGGCATATTCCATTCAGCATGAGGTAACATAACATCTTTCAGGATATTTTTATACATGAAATGGTCCATTATTCCATCGTTTCGATGTATTGGACCTAGACCGTTAGCAGAAAAACACCCCCAGACCATTACATTGCCTCCACTATGCTTCACAGTCTTATGGCAGTAACGTAAATCGAGGCGTTTTCCAGCCGGTCGACGTTCACGGCAAATGCCATCGCTTCTAATGATGTTGAACTTCGATTCATCACTGAAAAGGACAGTTCACCATTTCTGCACATTCCAGTCAATATGAGATGTAGCAAACAGTAGTCTTTTCTTCTGGTTTTTTAGTGAAATCAGCGGTTTTTTTGCAGGGCGTCGAGAAAACAATCCGGCTTCAACAGCACGTTGTCTGATTGTTCGGTCCGATACAGGCAGCTCTAATTGCTTTTGTATCTCAACTGATGATATCCAGGGATCCTTTTTGACTGATCTGACGATCATAGAATCCTCTCTAGAAGTGGTGGAACGCGGTCTTTCACCTTATCTGCTGCCAACTTCCCCGTAGAACGATATTTGGAACATAGTCTTGATACGGCCGATTTTTTCACGCGATATTTATCACAAATACTTTTTTGTGACATTCCACTTACGTAATAGCCTAAAATTTTCTTTCTTAGTCCCAATCCAAGACTGTCGGGAGCCATTTTTGCACTTGAAGTCATAAAAATAATAAAAATAAGTAATCACGCTTCTCAAGGCTTACCGTGTTACATGTACCTTGTGATGATACAATAATGCTCTGTAAAACACAACGTCTTGGTTGGATGTGAACTGTATTGATGTAATGAAACACTTGTTGTATTTCACTTCTTGTATTAATGTTCTTCGATAAAACACTTTGATAAAACTCACTTCGATAAACTGTCTTGATAATACTGACTGATTGACTTCCATATACTGACTGAATTACATGTCGATTTACATGTCTCTTATATAGTAAAATAAACCTGTGTGAACCTGTTCTGGAAGATTCTAGATGCTTCTTTTCGATGCTTCTGGAAGCTTCTGGATGCGTCTGGATGCTTCTGAATGTTTCTGGATATTTCTGGATGCTACTGGATGCTTCCAGATGCTTCTTCTGGAAACTTCTGGAAGCTTCTGCATGCTTCTGGAAATTTCTGGATACTTCCTTTAATTATTAAAAAACTTCCGTGACACGTTGACACGGACCAGACTTAAGAAAATGAAACAAACCAAAAAAGTTGCACTTGTTTTGTCTGCTGCAAAATGGCACTTGTCAACGAAATTCTACCTTGTGCTGTCACCTGTCAGCTGATTGCTCATGTCATGGCATGCTATGACTCCAGACTCATGAACTGTGGTAGTATAGTTCGTTTCATTTTTAAGACATGTAAAATTAAGAACACTTTTTAGTATTGTTCGATGTTGGTTGCAAATGTTTTGTCCAATATTGTATATTCTAACCATGTTCTAACTAATCGCAGCTGTAGTGCAGTGGTTAGAACGGTTGCTTTATAAGCAGGAGATCCAGGTTTGAAACGAGCTTAGGGCATATTTTCGCGTCACGGTAAGGAATGAGGCGTAAACTTCCTGGTTAAAACGCACTTCCGCGGTGCTCTGTGACAAGACCGTTAGGACTTCTTGGGGCAACTAAAATTAAAAAATATATATATATATATATATACATATATATATACATATATATATATATATATATATATATATATATATATATATATATATATATATATATATATATATATATATATATATATATATATATATATATATATATATATATATATATATATATTATATATACAGGGGCGTCGCCTGGGAGGGTAGGGGGAGTCTTCCTCTCCCAGAATCTTGAAAAGAGAAAAGTTGGGAATTTCCTTGCCATGAGTTGGAACAGTTGGGAAATCGGTGATAAAATCAAAAAATATTTTCTTCTTAAATAAAATTAAGATGTTCGCGAAAATCCTTCAAAAATCTTATTCTTTTTTGACTTGGTCAAATAAACTTTACATTTATTAAAGACTTAAGGCTGTTTTCCGCAAGACAAAATAAATTGCGAAGTCATAACGAAGCGCTCTTTTGATTTCCAAGTTGTTGTTTCTTTCGTGCTACTTTTTTTTGTTATTAACAATAAAAATGGCAGCTGCAAGCTTATGCAAGTATATATATTAGGTTATGTTTACAAAAACCAGTTATTCATTTTTTTTCTTACTTTCTACTTTGAAACGTGAATTTTTATTTCCATGAATTGATTTTAACATCTCTGTCTTTGTATAAAAGATACAATAGCATTTAAAATGATATGATTCATTTTTTAATATAATAATTTTATATATAGCTTTTTATCAGAAAGTATAAGAAAAATGAATGCTAAACTCTGATATGAGCGTTTTGCGCCTGTTATCATTTCCAATTATCAGAATACTGAAGTAGGATCAAAACTAGGTTTGTAGGAGTAATAGGTCTAATAAGAATACATAATAGAATTATTAGTCTTATTCTATTATGATAACACTCTTATACCTTATCACACTTATTAAGAGTGATAGCGTTTATAAACATTAAATCATTTAAAAAATTACGGTAAATTGTAGTATCTGCGTTTGCTTTCCAGCACTAACTATGAAAAGCAAAATATATAAATTATAATGTTGCGTATGCAAAGCAGTATTTAACGAGGAGTATCAAACCAGTCATGAAAGATCCGTTTATGGTGGTAAAAAGGTTATTATACAAACAGTGGGAGCCCCAGAGAATCCTTTTGTAGCTTCCTTAGCTTCAAAAATTGAAAAATGGAACCTCAGAATGCTGGTAATGATGTCAAAGTGAAAAGCTTCAGGCGCACTTTATCTCTCAAGCACATAAAGTTGCATTAAGTTGAAATTGTCACTTTCTTATGAAAAAAGGAAATACAGATCACCTTATTGATAAATCCAAATGACTTGCTCTAATAGAAGAGCAAAAAATAGAGTTGCAGAATAGAAAAACTGTCAAAATTCTTATCAATACATGCAAATCTTTAGGAAACCAAGGCTGGAATTTAGGGAATCGGACAGTGGTAATCAAGGTAACTTTGTTGCAGTAGTGAATCTTACTTCTCGTCACAATCCCACACTAAAAGCCTAGATTGAAGATAGAGCCATTCGTCCATATAGAGTTATATACACGATTCCATTGCCTCAATATGAATTGATTAGTAAATTGCAACGGAAATAAAGAGAAAGATCATTGATGAAATTAACAGCTTCAATTTTTTTTCCGTGATAGCCATCACTACTCCCGATATGTCACATAAGGAGATAATGAGTATAGTTATGAGAACAGCAAGTAAAAAACGGTGAGATTTAGGAAAGGCTTTTGAAATCCGTCGAATGCACTGACAAGAATGGAAAAGGGATGGCTTAGCTAATTTTATCTTCTTTACATAAAGAAGACATTGACACATAAAAGATGGCTTTTCAGTCTTATGACTACGCGAGTTCAATGTCTTAATAATTTAAAGGAGTTCAAAAGTATATACCAGAAGAAGTTGGCCATAATATACCTAGTCAAGAACACAGAACAAACACTGCTCATGAACATGCCTGCAATGTTAATACTTTATTATGAAAATTATTTCAAGCACAAAAAGATTTAATCATTTAGAAGAAAAACTTGATGACATTGACAGTGCAACAAAGCTTGTAAACCTGTCTAGAAAAAGATGGACCGCACAAGCAAAATCTGTTAAGGCTTTAAATCAGTGTTCAGAGAAGGTTATTGATCTTCTTCAGAGCATCTCAAATAATCAGATTTTTGATACTAACACGAGAACTAAGGCAATGGGACTTTTTTGATTTCATTATTACTCTTTTCTTCATAAAGAATATCATTGAGAAGATAAAAATATTAACAGAAATCTTAGAAAATCCAAATGTCATTGACAGTATTAATGTAATTGAAAGTACTGCCAAGAACATACAAAATATCAGTATCGATACAGATGCTATTAATAATTTGATTGAAAGTGCAGTAATATTTTCTAGGAAATTACACATTGATGCAGAAAACGATTACGAACGACACCATCGATTAATAGCATTGGAGATAAAAGCTTTTTACCGGAAAGAATTCAAAGAGGTCATAGACTCTCTAGCTATAGGTTTAACTAAAAACTTGGCAGGATTAAAGGAAATATTTTCCTCTATCACCAAAATTTTTAGTTTTCCTTTAAATAAGGATAATTTGAGTATTGAAAACTTAACAAAAGCAAACAAACTTTTTCTTCCTGGATGCAAGGAGCATATTTCAGACGTTCATGTGCTGGAAAGCCAGATGGAAATTTTGATAGATATCTGTTTAAAAGAAGGTGATGAAGATTTTAAGTCATCAAGAACACCAGCTAAGACGATGCAAGACATTTTGTACCATGTTGTGAAGTTAAAGAATATACTGAAACGAGCCCATAAACTATGGATTTTTGTAATCTGCTTATGGTGTAGTATCAAATGAGCGTTCTTTCAGTCAACTCAAGATTGTAAAATCACATCTGAGAATAACAATGAATAATACTGAAGTTAAAAAGAACTTTGTAAAGAAGTTAACAAACATCTTGTTAAACGATGGGTTTTATTAAAGATACGTCATATTAAAATCAAACAGTAGACAAAAAATGATAGACTGATGATAAAATATTGTGCGTATAAGTTTAGTATAAAAATTATATTTTTCATATTCCTTTGTACTAATTCATTTCCGTAAAATTTAAACTGCTATATATGCTGCAAGTATGGTTTGTAAAGTTTATTGGACTGATACAATTTCAATATGAATGGGTAAAACTTTTAGGTGTTTTTCGAATTGAATAATTTGTATATATGTAAAGGATGCTATGTTTTGTTAATAGAAGTTAATAAATACTGATAATTGGCAGTTCATAAGAGTGAGTGCAGTGTAGTATGACAATCAGTAGACTTTGTAAATAGGACAGAAATTGATTTAAGAAATATATATAATATATATGTATATATAATATATATATATATATATATATATATATATATATATATATATATATATATATATATATATATATATATATATAAATATAAATGTGTGTGTGTGTGTGTAATATATATATATATATATATATATATATATATATATATATATATATATATATATATATATATATACATATACATATATACATATACAATCACGATCAAACGTTTGAAGCATTTCATAAAAAACGTAACTTTTATAAAATTTTTCATCTATTTTATTTAAATATATTAGTAAGCATCACAATTAACAAAAATAACGTCTTTGAAACATTAGTAAATGTTTTTTGAATTGAATACTTGGAGGTAATACTTATTATGATGTCTTTTAGTATTTAAACATTTAGTTAAGCGGATAGGCATAGAGTGAATTAACTTTTTCAAATATTTAGGAGTCATAAGTTGAGTGTATACCTGTCTAATTTTGTCTTGTAAATTATCCGAAGATTAAGGTCTATGTTTTCTAAACTTCATTTATAAGATGGTTCTAGCAGTTTTGAATATGATTGAAGTCGGGTGAGTTACCAGGTTAGGGGTTACTAATCTCAATCCTATTCTCAAGTAACCAACTGCTTAGGAGCTTGACCCAGTGAAAGGGTGCTCCATTATGCTGAAAATTGTGGGTATTTGTGATTTTCATGAAAATTTTAAATTTTTGTTAAATATTCGAAGATAAATATGACTGTTAATTGTGGTTTTAAAGGGTTTCGTTATTGATATATTATCAATAAAAATATTCAAAAAATAAATAAATCGTAAATAAAATAAGTAGAAAATTACTTTTTATTTATCTTCCACTCGCGTACAATAAGCTTGTCGTATGATATGAAAGCTAAATTTCCTAATTTTCTTTCAATTTACTTTTTTTCCCGCAATTCCTTTCTTATTCTATTCGTCTCCATGCAGTAATCTTCGTTAATAAATATGTTTTTTCTCTTTAACTTTGAGGCACTTCTTAAAATTTCCTCCTTATCTTTAAAGTCAAAAAATTTTAGAACAATTGTTCCGTTCACTTTTACGCCTTTTTTACCAGCTCTATGTGCTCTTTCAATTTTTACATTTTCTACACCCAAGTACTCATTAAATATTTCTTTTACTTTTTGTTTGCTTTCCAGCCAGGTTTCATTTTCATCTCCTTTGACTCCGTCAACTCTTAGATTGTTCCTCCTTGTTCTATCCTCAATTTCTCTTAGGTTACTGTTAATTTTTTTGAGATCAGTGTTGTTATTTTGTATTTAATTATGGTTGGATTTATTTTTTATGAAAATATCAAACGCATTTTTTTTAACCTTTATTCTAACCTTTTTTATTATAACCATTTTTTCTAACCTTTATTTCTTCTATTTCGTTTGCAAGTGTTGATATTTTATAATAGCTTTTGATTAAGAAGAAAACTTTGATTAAGATGTGAGTAAGATTTTCTTGACTAATAAGGTTTTCTTGCAAATATAATTTTCTAACTATTTAAGGGAAAGGCAAGTAAAACTTTTGAGCGCCTTTTACGTTGAGTGCAAAAAAGATATATATTAGGTTTAGAAAGAAAATCTTAGTAAAAGATATTTCTACGAAAACTAATTTTTTTTAAACTAGTTAAATCATTTAAAAAAATTTAAATACTGTTGCTGTTTCAAGCTCATCTGAGCTTAGGGCAGCAACAGAAAAGATTTTCTTTTTATAGTCTTGATGTTGTTACATTTCCTGATTATACTTCCGCTAACAAAAGCATAGTTTTGGAATTTCTTTGTTTAATGATACTTTTAGTTAAATATAAAAAGACATAAATATGCATAACCATAAATTTAGTAAAATTTTTATCTAGAGATTTAGTTTGCAAGTGAAATGGCAAAAAAAGCTTTGGATAAAAAGTGCACAGTTTGTTATGTTTAAAAAGAGAAAACCACCTGAACAAGATGTTATTCACAAACAATAGTATGAATTACAATATGATTATGCTAATTTTAGCAATAAAGGCCTAGCACTCAACATTTTTCTCTATGCAGTGGCTTTGTTAACCAAGGTTTGTGTTTTGGAGCTATGGATTATAGAAAAGCTAGTAAAAACAATATAATGATAATAGTAACTTTAAAAACCTCAAAAATCTTTAAAAACCTAGCCTCATGAATTTATATTTGTTATGTATATAGAAACATATATATGTGTAGAGAAAATTTATGTGTAAAGATTAAAAAAAAGAGAAAATAAAACTATTAAATTTACTATTTAGGAAACTTGATAATATTGTAAAAAACTGTCAAATATATTTTGACATTAAAAAAACACTGTAAGAAGTTTATTTCCTCTATCTAAATGAGAAGTCAATAAAATAGATTTTTTAAATAAGTGGGTATAAGCAATATTTAATATACAATTATATATATCAAAAAGACTCTCTTTTTATTATTTATAGTCTTTATGAGAGGGTTTGATGAGACGGATAATGAAAATAAATTGAATAATAATCTTTAACTTAAAGTGTTAATTTAAGTACTTTTTCATAATTCTTTAAATTCGTTTCTCAAAAACCTTTAAATATTATTCTGGAAGAGTACTTGATTCGTACACAAACAGATATTGTTTAGAGATGCTCTAAATCAAAAACTATATATGTTTAAATATGTTTACAAAAAACAGTTCATCAAAAGTGGCACTAATGGCACCCTAAAAATCCACATTACATTTTGCTACAATAAGCTTTCTATAAAGTATGAAAAATGGTTAAATTTTGTTTAAAATCTTTGTAATATTTCATACTTTTTGAAATAAAAATTGTTTAACAAATTTGCAGTGTTGAATTCTGAGGACAAATAAAGTTCAAAAATCTGGACCCACTAATGCTTTTGTTACTTAACTTATATCAAAGTTTATCTATAAATACCATCAAAAAGTATTTAAACTTCCCTCAAATCTGGATGATCAAACTTTTCGATTGTTTTTCGGTTATTCTTGAGTGAAAAACGAAATTCCAACTATGTTTAGATCGTGTTGAAAATGAAAATGAAAAAATCCCTATTGACATTTCATCAAACTTAATGGGCTCTCTGATCTACAGTGAAAATATTAAATAAATTTCAAAAATAATAAATTACTTTTAATACTTAAATATAATATTTAAAAAAAAGTATATAAAAAATTAGTAATGACTCAATTGAATTCTACCTTAAATGATGCATTTAAGTTTGACCTGTATGCTTTTGTTTTGCTTGGAAGTAAAGATGCAGTAAATTAAAGATGATTTCTGTGGAATATTTAAGTTTAGACAAAAAATTTTTAACAGTCAGACCATTTGTACTAACTTTTTTAGACATCATGTCTTTTTCTTTTTTGATGAGTCTCTTTCCGATAAGTTCAAAGTCTTCGTCTAACTTTTTAATTCGCATCATATGGGCTTACTAAAAATTAAACAAAAAATATTATTAAATTAAAATAAATTAAAAAAATAAAAATTAAATTAAAGTAAAATTAATAATCAAAAACAAGCAAAAACTTTACCATTAGTAAAACCATGAGCTAAGAAAACAAACTCTTGACGTTGTTTCTCGTTACATTTAGCACGTTTACCTAATTAATAATAAAAAAGAATTAACTTTCTCTAATGTGTTTTTGTTATTTTTTATTAGCTCTAAATAAGTTTATTTATTTCTAAATAATTTTCATTACCAATATGAACCCAAATATAAAATTTGATTCTGATTAATATAGAGAAAATGTTGAACTTTTTTAAATTCAAGACAAGCATTCATTAAAACTTTTTAAACCATTTATTTTAACCATATTGACTTAAAGAAATTGGGTTGTATATCTTGTATTTAGGGTTTGAGAGTTTTTAAATTAAAAGAATTTATTTTCCATTTTTAAGTACTTTGTTCTATACAGTTTTTATATAAAAAACTCACCAACTGATTCATCTTCAGCAAAACTATTCTGGAGAGTATAATCAGGATTTATGTCTAAAGCTTCAAAAACATCTCTATCAGTTAGTGAAAAAGATTGAAACTTACGGATAAATCTGATGTTTATCTCTTCCATGGTTATATTTTAATATTAGTTATTTTAATTTAGAGCAAAAATATCACTAAAAAATTTAATACCTTAAAAACATAAATGCTAACTATGTACCAATAGAAATACTCTAGCTAATAGATGCTAATACCAATAAGCTTCATATTAAAAGTCAATAGGCATTATGGCCAATTCAGTAAAATAAATGCAATTTTTATTATGGCCAAAACTGAATTTTTTACTGATTGATAAAATATCTAAAAGCATACTGGTATACAGAATTAAAAAAAAGTACTGTAAGTAAGAAATAAATAAATCAAAACTTGGAATATACTCTCGATAAATTAATACAAGGGGAGTGAGGATAAAAGAGGGAGGGAGGAATGTTTTTATGTTACAGTATTTTTTATAAAAAATTTTAATTTATGAATCCAAACTCATTTTTTTACCAAAAACTATGCATATTATCTCATTTATTAGATTTTCTTGATCAACATTTGACTCTTGAATTAGAAAGTTTAGACGCTCAAACTCTTGATTGACTGGAGTGAGAAAAACATCGTAGAGGTAAAGGGTGCATTTTGTTTAATGAAGAGATTTTGTAAAGGACGTCAGACCTTGCATTTATTTCAGCATAAATAAAGAATGCTTTTAGTTATTGCTAATTCACAAGTTATAAAAACAATTACCTCGAACCAACCAACATGTTCCAAAAAACTTCTAAAAAAGAAATGGGGTTCCTAAGCGTACATTACTGTATAAATGAGTTCAATTAGTTTTTCATACTCGTTTTGACAAAGAATGCTCTTGTTAAAAAACTGGGCAACCTCGCACAAAAGTAAACTGATTGTAGATGGAATTGCATTAGAAGCATTTTGCACCACAAGATTTAGAGAGTGACAAATGCACCTCATCGTAATACAGTTAAGCGATTTAGTTAGTACACGAGACTAGACTGAGTTATGTATGCCAATAACATTTAAAGCACCATCTGAACTGTATCCGATGCATTTTTTAAGAGATAATCCAGTAGAGTGAAGTTTATAACTTAAAGCATTAAAGCGATCGTCGTCGGTTGTTGAGATCATTTGAATGAGGCAAAAAAAGTCATCAACAATCTGTTTCTCTTTTTCTAAAAAAAATCTCAAGCATATTTCAAAGTGCTTGATTAAATTCAACAATGAGGATGGGAAACAACTTTGATTTGATTTTTTTTTTAATTTCTTCTTCTAGAGTTGATGAAATGACAATCTGGATTACTTTGGTGCACTTAGTGCGATGGAATTTTAAATGTTCTAATGGACTGCCTTTACCAAACTTAAAAATAATTTCGCACGAATGGTCAGCAGTTAAAATTGCTGAGTGACATCATATACCCATAACTAGTTGAATGTCTACTTTCTTGTTTACGTCTGAAGTTTTTACTTGATCCGGAAAATTAATCTTCTTTTGAAACGGATTCCAGGTTTTTTCTCTTTTACTGTGTGAAGCTGCTTTTTGATGTTGCTCTAAGCTATCATTGTGTGAACGTAGTGCGTAAACTCTTTTTCCCACTCACTTTGATAACTAAGAGAGTTTTCATATGAACCTTTGTTTGGCATTGTCAATTTAAAGATGCCAATTTAAATCAAAAAATCAAGTGTAAGCTGCAGATTATTAAACTTTATAACCAATAGGTCTGATCAATTTTCAAATTAGATATTTTAAGAAGAAAGCGAAACAACAATAAGTTGTTATTTGAATAATAATAGTTGGTAAATTTTCAATATCCGCAAAACTTGTTTTTCCTTTTTTAAGTAAAGTATTTCACTATAAACTTTTTTTTAATGCCAGAATTTTCTAATATTTTCCGCAAATGCAATAACTTATTGAAAAAAACTTTTTAAAGAAAAAAATAATTTTAAATGAATAAAACAAATCGAAAATAATTGTTTGAACCTGTTAAAACTCATGAGTAAGAGTTTATTTATTCGTTGAACTTCTTCGAATCTCTTTAATAAGCCGTAATAAACAACAACAAAATTTTCTCACCCATTTTCGTTCTTTTTTTCTTTTCATTCATATTTTCATTCATTTTTGTTCATTCTGCTCTATTTTACTTTTTTTATGAAACAAAAAAGCTTGATTAAATTGATTTAACAAAAAATAAACCAGAATTAAACGAGATTTAATAAAATAATCCAAAAAGAAATAAGAGATCTTGTTACATCGACACCTTTAAACGCCGACACCTTTTCTTTTCAACGCTTACACCTTTTTCTTAAACAGTACGAATTCTTTGTCTTCAAAACCTATTATAAAAACATTAAACCTATATAGGTGTTCGCGTTCATATTATTAACATCTTTAAACGCTAGCACCTTTTTTTAAACACGGACACATTTTTCTGTAACAGTGTACAGAATAGACCGTTACATCAATTCGCAAGGAACACTCCGTTGTAAACAAAATACTAATGTTTAATATTTTTTTTTTATCTAACTTGGCAAGCGTAAAAATAACAATTTAGAACAAAAATTAAAATTTAAATTTAAAATATTAAAATATTTAAAACAAAAAATATTTAAAAAATACTTTTAGTTGCTCAACGTCGTTTTTTTCTAATTAACGCATGTTCTGGAAAATACACAAATTTTGCCTTTTTATAAAAAGGTTATGTTTCACTGCATTTTTTTCAGCCCAAATAATTAAAAAAAAAGTTTTTTTTTCCCTTAGCGCTTAAGTTTGTCTAAAATCAAACAAAGTTAAGATTTTTGAAAATTACTTAAGTTTAGATCTAAAATTTTGCTTTATAGTTGATGAGCCATTATTTGGGATAAAATGGTGCTGCTCTCAATGAAGATAAAACATTAAATTGAGATAACAACTTTTTCAAACAAGTTTTGAGTTATAAATTTAATTTCTAACCAGTCATATGTCTGCAAACATATTAAAGGTTGAAAAAAATTAGTTATTTCATTTTTAAAATTTGTTTTTTCGATTTTATATGAAAGTTTTTATTAATTTGAGTGTAAAGAACACACAAATTGACAAAACGACTAGTTAGACTTTTAAAGTTAAACCTCTTAATGTTTGTTTAAAAGTCTAAGCTCATAATTTAAACATTACTGTGATATGAACCACCCCTATTTTATAATGCCATTAAACTATTCAATTAAAATTCCGGTCTTTAAATTACCATAGATTAGTGTACACATGTAAATTAGCGGGCAGAATATGAATTTACTTGACCAAATTTAGAATACAAGTAAACAACAGATTTATAATAAAATCAACTCAATCTTTTGTTATGTCAGAACTGTCTATTGCTGATCCTTTAACTTGCGGTTTCTCTAAAGTTGCAGTATATATAGCTTTAACTGAAAAACATAAAATCAAACATTTAGTAAATGAAAATTATAAAGTATTTAGATCAAGAATGCTAAATCATCAATACAAAATTTATATTATGCTTATTATTTATATATCATCAATATAAATTTATATTATATTTGATTATGAACAAATAAAAAAAAGGCCCGGTTATTGTTAACCATTGAAAAAACTTAGGGAGGACCAGGTCAAAATTGTCTTTGAAAGATATTTTGCTCACCTTTTCCAAAGAAAGATCTAATATTTTAGGAAGCTCAAAAATGCTTCATAGCCTTTTTAACTGTCAAGGATGTATAGCTAACAAAAGATTAAAATTAGTGCTAGAAAAATTTCCTGTCAAATGTAAAAGGTTCAAATATAAAGCAGAAAAAAGAGGAATGTATAGGCAGAAAAAACTTCCAATCGCAACTCATAAAGCACTGAACAAACTAGATCAGGATTTTAATAAAACATTTTCCACCATATTTACAAAGGTTATGAAGATTAATATACCTAATACACAAAATGAAAAAAAGAAACACAGATATGATGCAAATAAATAAAAAAATGATATTGAAAATCAATGGAAAGAAACCTCAACTGATAGGTATTTATATACGAAAGCTCAGCAGATAAGTATTCATCAACACCTGAGTAGTTTGATCAATACATACTAAATATTATTTGTACATACTACAAAAGTCTGTGTGTGCTTACTGCGCCAGAGAAAGAGAGAGAGAAAGTATACTCTCTCTCTCACTTTGTGTTACATACATGTATAATATATGTATATAATACAATGTGTTATAAAAATCAACTTTTAATAGGGTATTTGGTGTTCCTGTATCATTAAGCAATAGAGATAAGCTCCGCCTAACCCATAGTTTTGAAACACAAAAAAATGCGAAAAAAAGAAGAATATTAGAACTATCTGCTATAAAAAATGTCATGTACAAACAAATGAGTTGGTTAAAATAAGAATAGTATAACTTCAAAACAGATTTGAGTTAAGTCAATATTTATAATTACAATGCGACATTATGTTAAATTTAGGACCGGTATAAGTTATTACTTCATCCAGTGACCCCTGGGGGAAGTAGTAAGTTGGGATTTTTCTACATAAACCAAATAAAGAATCTAATAAAACCTAATAAACATCAAATTGAGGAAAATTTATCTTACACCATGATAGTTCTTACCAGTTCAAATGATCATTAATTATAAATGATGTATGCATTATTTATAATTTGGACAATATACATATTAAATAAATGCAACAGATGGCCTTGTTATTATAACTTGTGGCCATGCTAACAACATGAAATTACGCTACAGAGCTAACTGCTATATATATATATATATATATATATATATATATATATATATATATATATATATATATATATATATATATATATATATATATATATATATATATATATATATATATATATATATATATATATTTCTCACTATTGCTTTTTTCTTTTGCTTGTTAAATTCTTTCAGATTTAAGTTTCTGTCATGTCAATGATGAAAATCAAGAATTTTGATGCCAATCAACATAAACGGTAAACCAGAAAATGCAATGGAATTGGTTGACCAATATACTTTGTGGTTTTTTTCCTTAAGATCTTAAGAAATAAACAATATGCTTTTAATATTTAAAATGATAGTTGATTTTACAATTATCTTTTTAATACTTTATTTAATTCTTTATAATTATAATTGATTTTGTAATTAGTTAAATTATATATATATATATATATATATATATATATATATATATATATATATATATATATATATATATATATATATATATATATACATACATATGTATAGACAAAAGTAATATACCAGTATTTCCGAAGCCTTTGTTAGAGAAAGATGTACTTAACCGAACTGTATACTCAAGTTCATGGTCTTTAATAAAAATGTGTGCTTCTTCTAAACTCAATGCAGTTTTAAAAAGGGGCATAATCAAAAAATGCGAATTTCTTAAGATAATATACAACAAATAATACAATTACAATTTTTTTATAGCAGTTTATAAACCTCTTTTATAATTCCGTTTATAAACTTATAAACTGGACGTTAACTTGGTTCCATGGTTCCCCATAATAATAATAATGACATTGTAATTTATAATATATACAAATATGAATAGATAATAACACAGTTTATTAAACAAAATCCTACAATTCATATTCATAATAATGATACGATAGTAACATAAATATTACAGCAATATTGTAACATTTCCAAAAAATGTCCTTTTACCACTACGATTTCATATAGCATTCCACTGCTACGCTGACTATTATTACGGCAACCGTCTTAAATATGAAAACGAGGTGTACTTTTGACTTCTATTATATATTGTTTAACGCAAAAGATATATTAAGTTTGACACAATATCTAAACAAATGTTGCAGAACGAAAAAAAATATGATTGTTATCACCGAGAACAAACAAAAAAATTTGAGAACTTGCATTAATGCCGTTGAGTGCCCCAAAAAACCCTTATGGTCTTATCACAAAGCACCTCATGCCTAACCGATCTCGCAAAAGCTGCCTAGTATGGCTTTGTACCACCAATCTCATGCTTCTGGGGCAAGCGCGCTACCAATACCTTTTCAAAATATATAAGAAAAATTTTTTATTGTTTTTTAAATTATCAACTTATTCAATCATTCATAATCAACTATAAAACGCATTAAAACTCATTATTTTTCAACTAACTTATTTAAACAAATACTTATTTAATCAACATCTACGCTTATCCTAGCCATAAACCAAAAGCCCCACCTCAGCAAGTTTCACCAACTTGCTGAAGTGGGGCTTTTGGCTTATGGCTAGGATCAAATTAAAATTTTGACTTTTTCGCTAACGATTTGAGCAAAAAAGCTTTATTTTTTCTGTTGAGTTCTGAGTAGGCATTACATTTTTTTAAAACCGGATGCAAAACTTAAATACCTGATAACTGGAACGGTCCTGGTAGAGACAAAGCGGCGTATTTGCTTAAAAAAGGCTAGGCTATGATTCTCTTTTTTGCTTCAACAGTCAAATAATACTTGATAAAGTACCAATTTTATCGTGAAATTGACTACAAATGTCTCGTTTACTTAAACAACCATATTGCCCATATATGCTATTTTGACTTTAATTGATTGTATTATAATATATTTATATTTAAATTTTTATATGGTTCTGGCGACAGGATCCAGGGTCTTCGAGAGGGTGGGGCAAATGTGTCAAATTGACCCGAGCGTCAAACTTGAAAGGGCGCCGGACGACCAGTTATTTTTTATTTTTTAATAATGAATAGAAAACATTTTAATGACAGAAAATAAGAAATCTGCTTATTTGGAGTTGAAACTTTAGTGTTTAGAATAAAAATACCTATGAAGCGAAAAAATTTTAATTTCAACATCTATTATTATCATTAATAATAAAATATTTTTTTGCGGATAAAATAAGATTTAGTTGTAGTTGAATTAGACGGAATGCGGGCATACTCCTTAACCCCATTAATATTTAGCCATGTTTGTTTGTGCTCGATTACATAGAAAATTTTGTTTAAAAAGGCTCGTTAATATGGCTAATATTTTGCGTGCTACAATAATTCTTTGTTGTAAGGGTGTGTTTTAAAAACATTGGTAGTGTTAAAGTTTTCATAGTAAAATAATGTGATTGACTGGGTCAATCACGTTTTTTACTATAAAGATTTTGATAAAAACAGCAAGTTTGTATTGTGATTTACCAAAATATTTTAAGACTTCATTTGTAAAGTGAACAATGGCTTTTAAAGTTAAACTATTTTTTTTAAAGCGAAATTGTAAATTATTGGTAATTAGGTAGTTGTATGTTTTGTCGTATATAATTTCTTCTAAACATTTTTGAAAACGTAGAGAGGACAGGAATTGGGCGATAGTTATTACCATTTGATTTCTCACAATTTTTGTAAATCCGGATAACTTTGGCGATTTTCAGCTAGTTAAGAAAAACCCATTGTTGTATAGATGTATTGAAGACTTTAAAAATATTATCTCTCAAGTTTTCATAGCAATCTATAATCAAATAAGTAATAAAGTAGGTGGCTGTTGCGCAGTGATTAGTACGCTTGCTTCAGAAGCAAGAGAACCCCGGTTCGAAACATATTTTGAGCCATTGGTAAGGAAGGAGGCGCAAGCATCCTACATTAAATACTCTTCCGCGGTGTTCTGTTAGAAAACCGTAAGGTCCTCACGAGGTACCTAAAAAAAAGTTAGAATATTTTTTTATTTTGAGCCCAGAGGTTCATAAAAAACATTGAAAGTGTTCATATTACCCAGACAGTTGTGTAATACAAGCACTTTAAATTAATTAATAAAAATAATATTAAATACTCAAAGAATAATAATCAAAAACAATGCAATTGTATATCTTTGTAGTAGAGTATCTGGAGTATAAGAAGATTGAGAAAGATAAAGATAAAAAGATAAAAAAGAAGATAAGAAAGAAAAGCAATTTTTCCTAAAATATAATAATAAAAGCAAAATGTTTCTTAACATAATAAGATAACATTGGCTTTTTAATCTATATGTGCTCCCAGACATAATATTTATACAATTAAAAATAAGTAAAACCATTAGTATTATATATCGAATTCGTCCATATATAAGTTCACATAATCTAAAGCTTATATACTTCTGCATAATTCATTGCTACATTACTAATGTAAATATTAGCAGCTTCTCTTTATGGGTACAATAGGCGCAAGTGTTTGTACGAGCTATTAGTTTCAATTTTATGGCAGCTATACCCGTTTAATATAAGTGAAGTTGATGCATTACAGTTTAATGTTTGTGTATATTGTAAGGAGTAATCAACTCACTTATCAAACAGTTCTCCATTTATCTAACCATTTTTTATTGCATCACCAAGTGCTTCTTGGGATGCTTGATCAATAAAGGATGAATTCATTTGTACACGAGAAAAAAGGACGCATACATGCTCAGAAAGTAATGACACCGCATAACACTGTAACGGTTTTGCCTTTTCAAAACTTATTATTTCTTCTACCGATCTCTTTCCTCTCAGAGCAACGATCTTTCTAAGATTATGAAAATGTCACTCTCTTCAGAATTAAAAATATGATTAACCTTCTCTTTTTTAGAACTAGAATGACGTGTAATGGAGGTTGGTTCTAGTTTCCCAGAGAACAAGTTGAACTAAATTTTCAAAATGTAACTGTTAAGTCTTTTTCTACACAGTGTTTTTTCATTTGATTTTTGTGGGATGCAATTAACCCAACAGAAACATAATGCTTGATGCTTTATTTCTATCTTTGTTAACCCAATTAGTCTTTTTTCCATTTTAGTACCAAGGCTAACTAGTTCAGCTTATTGAACTCGTTGTTTTTAAATGTTATTTAGAGTTTTTAACCGATACCTTGTTTTAAATCAGATCTATTTTTAACTTCATTTATTTAAAGTCTCGATATTTGTATTGATGTTCCAAATAATTTTGACATATTCTTCTGGCTTCTCCCATGTTTTTATACACTATCAATTTTTTATTTACTAACTCTTTTCATCTGGATTAAAGCAAGAAAAATTAACATTAATAATAATAATATTCATAGAAATAAAAAAATGATATGTTAATAATAAAAAAGATGGCTGCTGAACAAAAATACATTTCTTATATAATCTAAAATCATCCTAGTTCCTGCATTCTCTCTCATACACATATACAAACTGTATTTATATTTTTAAACGCAGTCACATGTATCCGTTTTGAATCTTTATTAGTGTATGAATACACTATCAAATATTAGATATATTGTTTATTGTTTCTTTAAAATTAGGTTATTCTACTTTATGGGTGTGAGTTCTGCAAGTCGCTTTTGCTTTTTAATGAGTTGTTCGAATAATGTCACTTGAATTATTTAAAAAAAGTTAAAAAAAAAGAACTGAGAAAATGGGACAGTTGATTTTTCTGCAACCTGTTTTTATTGTGTAACATAAGAGTTTAGAATAAAATGAACAATTTTTTCAACCTTGTAAACTAGTTTATCCAATAATTTTGTAATAATAATTTTGTAATAATAATTTTGTAACTTTTTTATCGTTTTAAACAAATGCTTATTGTTAGCTTAGTTGTTGTTTTATTTTCAATTTTGCACAACAATTCAAAAAGTTAAATCATTTTTATCTTATTGTATAAAATTTTTGGATATTAAAAGAAGTCGGGAAAAGAAATTGGAATAAAAACTAAAAATTTATCCAAAAAATTAACATTTCTCCTTGATTAGGGTTGTTTTTAAAAAGTTATTCAAAAATTTAAGTATACAGTTTGTAAACTGTATATTTAGTTTTTTTTGTTTTTTAAAAAAGGTTCTTTTTTGGGTTCAAAAAGCCTCATAGGTTAGTTTATCAAAACTTTTAAGAAGTCTTAGGTTCTTCAAAAAACCACTTAAGGTTCTTTAAAGAACCTTACCGTAAGGTTTGTCCGTAGAACCCGTCCAAAAGGTTTGTTCAAGAGCCTATACTGGTGCTCATTCAGCAACGTCAACAACCCTCTGAGGTTCTTCGAAGACCATTTGGCTTTTGAGTGTACGTGACTAGTTTAAGAATATTGTTCTCCACCGAGTTGCCACACCACAATAAATAAAATAACATATTTGAAAGAGTGTAAAGACATTGTACCAAGAAAACTTATAAATGATTTTTTGTTATTTAATCGATTTTAAATACTTGATTCTGAATTACTCAAAATTCGTTGTCTGAAATTTATTTACATCAAAAATTAAAGTTTCAACTCGATGATAAGAAATATTGATTTTTTTCAGAGTTTTTATATATTTGTAAATATTTTTGAAAAATTTATTATCGCAAACTTGATTGTCAAAAATGTGAAAGAAGATTAGTGTCGAGAAGTGTCGCATTATTGATTGTCAAATAACAGAAAAAGGAATAATGTCAATAATGAATTTAATGAATAGTGTTAAAAATAGAAAAAGGAACAATGTGCTAAAGGAGTTTAATGAATAATAATAAAATTAAAATAATAATAACTATAAATATGTGTTTAGATAACATGTTTGATGTCATACTTAATAAACTGCTGTCGGGGGCTTAAGTATGTTACGCGGTAACTTGTATTTAAATATATATACAAATTATAAGTCTGAACTTGATATCGTTTCTTGAATATTATATCATTAAAACATATGCATATAATAAAATAATAAAATATGATTGTTCATTGAGCACCACTATGCAACTCCCCTAACTCTAACTATTTCTCTAGACCAATTATCGTCGAGCACCACTATGCAATTTCCGTCTCCACAACTACCTTATGCAACTTTTATTTATATATTTCTCGGACTTTATTTTAAATATTTCTCGTAAACAAGTTGTTTAATAAACATCGTTTCTTGGCGTTTATGCTAAACATTATACTTTGTAAAGGAATTAAAGGATTGTCACTACATCGACTACGGGTTTGGAGTTTGGTAGCAATCTTTTTTTTTATAATTCTTTGTTGTTGTTTTTTTTTTTGTTGTAAAAGCCGTATGCTATAAAGATAAGCAAAACAAGTAAGCAATTGCTGAATTTAACTATTACGTTTTTACTATTCTTAAAAAATGCCTAATGTTTTTAAGAAAAAAAGAAAAAAGAAAGGTCCTCCAAACTAAAAATCACTTTACTTAAATTTATTTAAATGGTTAGCTAACCAACTATATTTCTAAAAAAACCAATTATAACTTAATAATAAAAAATAGATAACAATTGCCTTCTTTAAGAGGCTATGAAACCCCCTCCTTTCCTCCCCACACACACTGAAACTCACAATTTTGATTGACGCAGGGATCAAGAACATATTTTGTGTACATTTATCAGAATGAGAACAAAAAATTTTTTGACTCCGGTTTCAATGATAATAAAGATGCCACCAGACAGATTTAATTAAAGTTAAAAAATAGATGTTAGCAATAAAGAGATAAATTAGAAAATAAAAAAAAATTGCTTCTTTGTTAGGTTTAAGAATATCATCTTTATTTTATGTTGACTCCTTAGTGACGGATCCAGATTTTTTTGGTTAGAGAGTGCTAACCTCAAGACATGGAGAAAACTTCAAACATTTGTATGTTTATACTTATGTCAAATAATGATGCTTTGTAAAAAATTGTGATGATTGAAGTCTGGGAACAAAATAGCCCTTAAACTTCAACCCCTCCAGTCCAAAGGTGAGGGGCAAGTGAAAGGAGGATCATTTACAGAGGTAATTTTACGGGGGTGTTTGTGCGTGTGTATGAGTGTGCGTGTGGGGGGAGGAGTCTTCCGACCCTTAAATAAAAAGAGAAGTTAGTATTTTATCAAAATAGTATTTTTTCACCCTCCTCATTTTATTTGTGATCATCTGTATCAAAAAATCTTGTCTGTGCTGCATCATATTTATGCTTAAACTGTTCAACTCCAAGGAATAACGAATCTCTTACAGGAGTTGGTTTATCATCAACCTTACATGGACCATATGGATGACTATCATTAGCTCCATTTATTTTCTTAAGAAAATGCCCCTTTTCTGTAAAAAAATAAAGACTAATCGGATCTCGTACAGTATACTTCGCACTAGCAATGTATGCATTATATCTTGTGTTTAGTAAAATTAAAATTTGGTTGTTCACAAAATGTTCTTCTTTTATTTATGCTATAAATGGTTTTCAATATCGTCACATTGACAGTTATAATTATTTTTTGTTGATTGGGTAAAATTTTCTTCCATAATAATTTTTGCACTTTATCAAAACAACAAAGACAGCTATGCATTTTTAAAAATTTTAAGAACGAGCTTAGATTAAGATATTTAGGAATGAGCTTAGATTAAGAACTTTAAGAACGAGCTTAGTTTAAGAATTTTAAGAAAGAGCTAAGATTAAGAATTTTAAGAAGGAGCTTAGGTTAAAAATTTTAAGAACTAGCTGTGATAAACAATTTTAAGAAAGAGCTTAGATTAAGAAATTTAAGGAGGAGCTTAGATTGAGAACTTTAAGAACGAGCTTAGATTAAGAACTTTAAAAAAGAGCTTAGATTAAAAAAACAACCGAACCCAAAGTCTTAAAAATTTTTTAGGGATTACGAAAAAGCGCTTGAATTCGAAATGGTGCCCCCTAAATTCGAGGGTGGGGCGCAATTTAATTAAAGCATTGCGGGACTTAGTTTTTTTAGTTGGGACTTAATTTTTAAAATCCTATAAGTTAGTAGCAAATAATAGTTAATGTAATATACCAAAACTGTAGTCCACTTTTTTTGCAGGTAAAAAGTCCCCAAATATCTTTTAAGCATTTCAACTTTTTGCCATGTTAATAAAAGTGAAAAAAAATTTCTTTCATAATAATCAATGTGAGCCAAGAAGCCCCATGAAATATTTGCAGAATAACCCTAAATAACTTTTTATCAATAAACAAACAACAAACTCTGAAAAACGGCAACTGTTAAAAAAACTGGCAGAATAAAGAAAATCATTTGTGATTGGCATCATTATTTAGAAGAACTAATATTTTCTTTGTAAAATAAAACAAATGCGATGTTCTAAGAGTTTTGTTTTTGTAAAAAAAAAAATACTTAGATTGCGATAACCCTTTTAGCAGGATGAACCTAATCTCACATCAATTTCACCAACTTCCATAAACACGAGTTATACATTTACTTTGCATGTTTGCAACATCGAATAGCACATTTGCAATATCGAACATGGAATTTGCAACATCGAACAAACCACAGTTATTCTCATCTAAATATTAATACTTGAAGTTGAAATTAATGATTATATTATAAATAAAACTAAAACCATAAGTTCGACAATGGACGTTAACAACATTGAGCTTGTCAAACAAAGTAATAGGAAATCTGCAAAGAAGAACAAAGTTTAACTTTTGAATTTCAACAATAGAAAGTAGAAGAATATTAACTATCAAGTGAAGTCAAAAAAAAAGTGAGATCCCAAAATTTTGGCTTAAATCTTATGCAAAACGAAACGAGAGAAGGGGAAGAATGCCATAATGTCAGAGGACTTCTTACAAAAAATGTTAATTAAGGCTGAAATGCAGTCATAAATATAGTGATTATTAATGAATAAAAATAGAAAAGCTTTTTTATTATCTGTGGGATGAGAAAAAGCTACATTTTAATGTATTTTTTTCTCATTTAAAAGTTTATAAAAACAGCTTTATAATCTAACTTTTTTTTCCATTTCAGTTTTTAGTTTATATTTTAGCGTAGAGCATCATAAATTGAAATGTTGAGCAAAACTGATAATTCTTTGCCATTTTAGTGAATTAAAATGTGTTTTAATTCCGGATCTGGATCTGTAGCATTTTTAATAAAATATTTCTTTCTTGCGTTTGTAACCATATGAGCTAAAACTTTTTCAAATCTTAAAAATCGCTTTTTTCTTTCTTAAATTCAAAAACTTATCAGTTACTTTTTAAAAATTTTAGTAATATTTTAAGCTATTGACCCTATCATCTGAACTTAAAGACAAGATTTTATTTTCATTAAATTGTCGATTACGCTTATTTAGAGAAGCAAAACTTAATTTGACGATGAAGTGTTTGTTTAAAATGTTGACTATAATTTAAATAGAAAACACAAAAATCGCTCAATAACTTAAAATAAAGACTTCAAAATGAAAATTTATTTCCATAATTTGAAATTTTCAACTTATGTATATTGCCAAAAAGCTTATAATTATAATGCTAATCCCTTTTTTTTTCATCATAACAAGCAATTATTTCATTATAACAAGTGTTTAAAATTGGCATCATTTTTTTGATTGAGGTTAAGAGTCGTTTTTATGAGGAAAAATCAGCAACTTGAAATAGTTGAGTTATTGAATTTTCTTGAAAAATTTTTTTATGAAATGATTTAAATTTATTTAAATCATTTCATAAAAAAATCTCTGAAATTTTTTTAACAAAAGTATTAGACATAAAAAATTAAACTTGTTCCTTCGACTTGTGAATCATAGATCAACTGCAGACATTTTCTGTTCACAGCTTGAACGCCCTTTGTTTCAACATTCATTTGTTGATGTCCAGGAGCTATGCCGTTTTCAGATGTTAGATTTTAAAAATTTGATTTAAAATATAAAGAAGGTAAAAGTTGCATTTTCCAAAAGTGAAATTCCCTCCGATGTTGAACAAACATTGAAATATGCAATAGAGTGCTGGAAAGTAAAAAAGCAAAGAGCAATTTTTAAAGAAGTTCTTGAAAAAAAAATTCTGATGTAAAAATCATCGGAAATAACTTTCTTATTTTTCTTTTTACCTTATAAATTAGATTGGGTGTTAAATTAAGTTAAATAATAATAAAACGTTGACCTAATTTTTAAAAATTTTACGTTTTCCGAAATAATTTGGGCATATCTGATTTGAAAATCAGATGTACCCATATAATTTCGTTGATCCGCCCCTGTATATATCGTTAGTATTTGAGAGTAGAGTTTTTAGTAATATCTAAATAAAGAAATGTATTTAATGTGAAAAATAATAAAATAAGTAACAAAGTTTTCTTCTCTTAAGTTTTGCAAAGTGTTTTAAAAATAAAGTGATTTAAATTGTACTCATATTCTGGTGTTTAATTGCTAATGTAGCCATCCACAAGGGCGGTCTAGAGAAAGAGTCAATAAAAGGTAATTTTTGATAATCTTTAACTTAGAAAAACTCATTTCTTACTCATTTGTTACTCTTACCGTTAGCTGTCACAACGCAATGCAGGTTTTTGCACTTTTTTCAAATGTATAAGTTTCGTGTTTTTTAATTTTTTCCATGTTAAAAAATAATTCAAAATGTTTATTTTGATTTTTCATCTGTTCAAACTATTCTGAACAAAAAAATAATTGCCGTGCCAAAAACTGCATAAAAGAAATTTACTTTGAAAGATCATTTTACCGACTTTACAGGTTCATTAGTAAACTTCTTCAGAGAACTTTGAATAGATGGTCAGTTTTTGTCCAGTTCTATTTCATTTGTAATAACATAATACAGTCCATTTTTTTTCTCATGTTTTTCAGAAAAGTCTCTACACTTTCAAATTCTTTCAAAACGCTCAGTAGAATAACAGTTTTCATCAAAAGTGTATTGCTTACTAAATTAAACTTGAACAAGACTCGGTAGTTTTTTTAACCATTCCATAGCGGTACATTTTTTAAAAGCATCAATCTTGAAATCTAACGTGGATTCATAGAAGGCGTCATAAACCATATCAATATTGAATCTCAAAAGTTCGAAGGCGTCTATCCTACTCTGCCAACGGGTTTCAGAGTTTTACAGCCAGATTATTTATATGATTTGTTAATATACTCTATCTATGAGTTGATCTAGAAACAATTTTAAGAATGTTAATAAAAAAGTTAACAGTTAGAGTGCAGGGAAGTGCTGCATTATTGACAACAAGGTTTAGTGAATGGCTTCCACAAGGAACAAATAATGCTCTTGGGTTTTGTCAAGGATTTAATTTTTGTACGTCTACATTTTTTACTTTCACGTTTGATCCTTTATCATAAACATGGCTACGCATAATTTAAAAGGAGATTCCGTTTTTTGAAACCTCGTCGAACAAGCAAGTTATTAACCCGTGCCCAGATGTATCTAAGAGCTAAACATATCCAAGTATATGTTCCCTCACGTTTACTTCGGAACTGCATAAACAAACAGAACAACAAGTTATATTTATTTTTTAAAACTTACGTTAGCTTTGCAGTCAAGAACTATAGAACACAAAGCCTACTGCTGGTCACACAAGTTAAACTCAGTAGCTTTACAGAAACAAAGATCAATAAACTTGTTTTGAATTTTTTTGGCAAATAATGTAATGAGTTTCTTTAGCAGATAATTGATAATGATTTTTAAAAGAACTGTGTCAAATTTTGAAATGTCTTTAACAAATTTTATGAAGTTTCCATTGTTTTCTTTGTAAACTGTTTCACTTGTTTCACTATAAGCTATTCCTCGAAACCACGGAATTGCACAATAAAAAGAGAGGAGTTAAAGCTTCTTGTTTTAAAACAAGACTTTGTACTGTATTTGTATTAAATTTTTATTTCAAGAAAAGGCAAAAGTTTAACTAAAATAGTGAACTTGACTTGTAATTAATTTTCTCTTATACAGAAAAAGATTCAGCTCCAGCTGTTTCATCAAGAATGCCTTTTATATCTTGAGACTGTGAATTTACTCATGACTTCTTCTGCTCCTTGAGTACAAGTTGTTTTATTTTCGTTTTGTTATAATTAATAAAAATGTTTAAATATAAACCCATCACCCAAGATGAACAAAAAAATATATTATAAAAATAGAATACAATTGTTATTAAGACATAAATAACAGTAATCTATTAACTGTTTAAACTATCATTATTTTGTGGTTATTAACTTACTTAATAGTAATAAATGCACTCTTATATCAAATCTTATCTGCAATAAAAACTGATTGTTGTTTGTACCAATTTATTCAATGTCTTTACTTGTTTTTTGTTTTCTCTCTATATCTGATTTGTGTTTTCTGTTAAAAAAACCTGAAGATTTCATTGAAGTGCAGAGCAAATATATACAAAACCGTAATTTAAAAAAGAAACTATGGCGCCCCTAAATGTAAATTTACGATTACAATAAACATTTAACATACAAAAAAAAAAAGATTGAAATAGACAAGTAACTCACAAACTTATTCTTTCAACAATTAACTCAATATTACGCTTTGATTTAATAGTTTATTTATTGAAGTGCTGAGTAAAAATGTACAAAATTAATAGTGTAACATATATAATTTGGCGCCCCTAATATAAACAACTTAGTACTTGTACAAAATATAGACGCTAAAAATTATATCCAAGTTTATTTTTTAAATCAAAATTATGATTGAAAAAAATTAGAAAAAAAAAATACCACGGCTACGTCAGCGCGGCGCCCCAGCCATGCTGGCGCCCTATGCAACAGCATAATTCGCATGGTCCTTGCGCCAGGCCCTCATACACTGTACATAATATAGAGAATACTAAAGGAAATTTGAGGTCAGCGGTAATTGAGGTATCAAAAGGTGCACTATCAATCTTTAATATTCTCAAGGGCGGCTATAAAGTGACCTATTAGATTGAAAATGTGTGAAGGACAAATGTTGCAAAAAAATTTTAATAATTTTTCAGTATTTTATATATAAAATTCGTAAAATTATTAAACTACTTACGTAGTTGAACCAATTGGTTTAATCATTACATTATATGATAATATTTAAAGTAAAAAATTAAAAACTATATTTTGTTTCCACTTTAACTTTTTAGGTTTTTACTTTAGTTTACAAGCTCTTTTGAATAGGATTATGATCGAACATAAAAATAAAGTTGTAAAAAAAGTTGGTCAAGACAACCAACTTTTTTTTGTTGATTTTCTGAATGCTAACTCTGCTATTCTAAATAGTAAAAAAAGCATCAGATTACATAGACCAAAGATCACCTCGATTTAATAAATTATTATGTTTTCTTTTAGTATTTTTTTAGTACATTCTTCAAAAATATTTTGATTTATTCTACAATTTTTTCAGCTTTTAAAACTAAGAGCATTTTTCAATTAAGTCAACTTAACCAACTTTTTAAATAACGTATTCTTTAAAAGTACTAAATGCGTATCTACCAAAGTATTCAGCAATACTTTCAAAATATGATTAGCAAGGATACATCTTACAAAAAGTGAGGATCTGTGAGAAAAATCTTTTCTGACCTGCAACTTTTATTCTGCAAAATTTGGATAAAAAAACTTCAACATCAATATATGCAACATCAATATATGCAACATCAATATATGCAACATCAATATATGCAACATCAATATATGCAACTATAATACCTTCTTTTTATTAACTCGTATGATAGCTTTGTATTATTTTCTAAGAATATGTACTTAAAAATCTGTGATTTATGGAACGCAGCAAAAATCATTTATAACAATAAGAATGAAGTAAAGATCGTTTATAACAATAAGAATGTTTTTTTAAACAATAATCGCGAACTTGTCTATAAAACACAATTGCTTAACCTGAGTTTATGCATTTATTTGCTGTGTTAAAGAGACACTATTTGAATGCTGCTTTGTAAGGTGGCGTTTTTAGTTGATACTCCGACTAATATTTCATTATACACTTGTAGAAGTAAATTTGGTTCAAGCGTCTTTTACTCCTAATTTCAATAACAATAGAACTACCATTAATAATAAACTCATGTTTTAGAATGATTGTATGATTCTAAATCTAATATGAAACACTCAATAAACTGTTCATCTGTTAAGTTCACTATGTTTTATATTTTTGTGCACTTATTAGTAGTTTGGACACGATAAATAAACTTTTTTTGACATATATTTTTAAGTTTACCCTTAATTGTCTAAAAACAATAGAACCTTGAGTTAAGATATTAATCAATAGAACCTTAAGATCTATGAGATAATAACAGATAGTGTGGCCCAACTGGCCACACTATCTGTTGTTATGACTATGATTTTATTATACGTCATCTTTTTTTAATCACACGGAAGACAAGTCAGCTAAATCTAAAACACCATTTCTAGATAATAGGAACAGATAACAATGAAAATGCTGTTTTAGATTAAGTTGACTTGTCTTCCATGTGATAAAAAAAACAACGTATAATCAATGGCTTATAATAAAATCAGTGTTTATATTTGCATCATTTTCGAAAATTTACTAAGTACTTACTAAAAATTGCGTTTAAATTCCGATCAGTACTTAGTAAGTACTGACAGGATTATCCAATTTTAGTTAGATTGGGATGAGTTCTAAGTAAGTATATGTTAAGTACTTATCCCTATATGTAATTAGAAAGTACCAAAAAGGATTACTCTGTAATCAATAAATATCATCAGATTAATTGGAACTTAATAAGCTTAGCAATATTATGTCAAAACGTAACAGGATTGGTCGGAATAACTTGCACTTAACAAGTAGAACTGGAAGTTAAACAACTTCATTGTAAAATTAGCCGAGTTTTTTTTTATGTCAAAACGTAACAGGATTGGTCGGAATAACTTGTACTTAACAAGTAGAACTGGAAGTTACACAACTTCATTGTAAAATTAGCTGAGTTTTTTTTTATGTCAAAACGTAACAGGATTGGTCGGAATAACTTGTACTTAACAAGTAGAACTGGAAGTTACACAACTTCATTGTAAAAACGTAACAAGATTAGTCGGAATAATTTGTACTTAACAAGTAGAACTGGAAGTTACACAACTTCATTGTAAAATTAGCCGAGTTTTTTTTTTCGGGTACAATACAAAGGCCACTTTTTTTTTAAATCCTAAAAAGAAAAAGAAAACTCTGATATACTAAACTTTTTTTTCTAAATGTGCACAACAATTATTATATGATGCCGGCCCCTAAAAGAGCTACACAATTTTTATTTGGTAACAAGTAATTATCAAAAATAACATTCACGAACTGATGTGTTACTAACAGTAAAAAAATAAAAACTTTTTTGCGATAAAATTATCCTGAATTAACAGTTAAAAATTCGGAAAATGTATAACAAAAGAATGAAAAAGAAATTTCTTGTATTGTTGCCGGATAGATTAAAAACTCGTACAGTGTATACCAAATAGTTGTATGACTTGTTTGATTATATTAGTTGTAATTTATATTACATATTTAATAAACCTTTTTTGGGTTTATACTCGGGTTCTGTGTTTTATTGGGTCTGTATTTTACTGTTTTATGATTAACTCTTGTTTTTAGTTTTTATTGTAATTTATGTTGTTGGTGATAATAGTTGTTATAATAATTTAATGCTATAGCTGATGAAAATTACTTTATAATTTAATGCTGTAGTTGATGAAAATTATAATTATATTTTAATGCTAATGCTGACGAAAAAAACTATTATAATTTAATGCTGTAGCTGAATACAACATTTTGACAGTATTTCATATTTTAATTGAACTTTTTTATATAAATTTTAATTCGTTCAGATTTTTTACTTTTTTTATGATAAATGATTAAGAATTTATTCAAAAATTTCGCAGCCACAACTTCTTCTGAAAATGAATTCTATAATGGTGAATTCTATTTGTTAAAAATGTCGAACTCGACTATTAATAATTTCTCTGTCATATATAAAGCCGTATGGGTTTAAATATTACAGAGAAGTTATTAAATATTAGAGATATACCAGAAATTATTAAATACCAGAAGTCACGTGACTACTAGTATTTAAATTTTTTAACAACGGTGGATTGATAAGCTCAACTTTATCAATTTCTTTAAATATTTTTAACATTTGTATTATCTCTTCTCTTCGCTTTAGGTTTTAAATTTATTCGTCTAAGAGGTGCAGTGTCAGCTTTATCTAAACCAAGATAAATGAGATCAACTGGTTATTTATAAGCTAAAGAGTAAGAAATGAAATCAACTGTTTCAAAAAGATTTGTGTAACTGATTTGCTAAAATTTAATTATTACAATATAATAATTTCTTTAAAGAAACTTTTACAAAATCCTATAAAACTTTGCATACAATCAAAGTTAGGGAAACTGGACTATAGTATGCAAACAGTTTGTCACCTTTCTTAAACAATGGTGCTTTATTTACTGTAGTTTTATCTTAACACTTTCAATAGTAATAGTAGAAACATAAAAATCAATGTTACCATTGAATCGAAGAGGGAAAAACAGGTAGCAGTTTGTCATTTTCATATATGAAAACTTCGTGAAATTTTTGATTTAGTATATCAACTATTGAATTTGGTTCATTAAAAATGCAACTATTATTTTTTTTGATTACTTTTATACACAAGTTTAATTTAAATTACAAATTTTAAAAGAGTACCTAAAAATTGTTGCCTATATTTAAACACTCTATATTTAAATTAAATGTTAAATTTAAAAATGTAAAATAGTGTTTTGGTAAAAAAATATTTTTCATTGAAATTCCTTTTGCAAGTAACTTGCAATACATATATAAAGGATTGAAGATCTTGTTTTACCCGCATTTAACCCTTTCGCGACTGAGTTTAAAACATCTATATGACTGCGCGTAAAATAACAACCTTGAATCATGATCATTTAAAAAATGTTAAAATAAAAACTACTAGTTATAATTTTTTAAATAAGGTCTTGCTTTGTTGTCGAAGAACTAAAGAATTAAATCTATTTTTTATCATTTTTTAAAATTGATTTTGTGCAATTTATAAATGCAATTAAAAAGTGGTTTGAAGCATCAACTTAAGAAGTTATTTATATTTCAAAGATATATTTAAAGTTTTCCCTAAATGCTGTGGATGATTTGGAATATTTAAAACTGTTTGTGAACTGCTGTGCGGGTCACTCGTCATTTAGAAGCAAATTTGGTAAACCGCTCTACGAATAACGAGTCACGAAAGGATTAAAAGTATTCCAAGAAACTAGAGCTGGTGATGACTTTTACCACCGTGAAAAACTCAAAAAACTGTAAAAAATCAAAGTTTGAGTGCGAAATGTTCCTTACCTTTGGAAATTCAAATGTTTTATTTCACTTCTTAATCCTCCTTTCAATTTAACAAATGTTTCAAGAAGTTTGTCCACAGGTATCAAGTTTTATCGCAATATTTATGCTAAAAACAGCTTAAATTAAGTAAACGCCAAATGCCAAAATTATTTTAGGGTAAATCCATATGAAATCATCCAAAATAAAACATTTTCGACACCCTTACGTCTCAGAATTTGTTAATTTTTACCTCACTTGCAGTCTGTATCAAAAAAAAAATAGCTGCGAAATTTTTAGTTAAAACACACATGGGTTCTAGAGATATCGTCAGTTGAAATAATGCTGACTCATCATTATAGTGATTATCTGAAGCAACTACAAAGCAACTTTGACATTTAGTATCTTTATAATGGCTTGAGGAAATTTTTTAAAATTTGGTACCCCAATAGATTTTTATTAGAGGAATCCAAAAATAGCATTTTGAAGACTTGATTTTTTCAGGAAATGCCTGGTTTAGCTAATTTTGTTCAAAATTATTGAGTTGCAAATTAATGATTTTTGGAGGTAAAATGAAGAATATGGCCCATAATCCCGAGTAAATTTAAAAATTTAATTGTATATCATTATTTCATCTTAGGTCTATTGACAAAAATTAGATTCATCAATTGTCTCTCTAATACTTGATCAAAGTTTGCATTTAAAAATGGTATCTATTAGGAAAAATTTAAATTTTGTGACAAAAGCAATTAAAATGTTTCTTAAACATTTATTTAAATAAAACACCTAATAGTGTTATTTAGTGACTATTTTAGAACATTTATATTCATATGCCGAGAGAGGGCCAGGGGAACTCTGAATAACTCTGCCCCCCCCCCCTCCTCCCAATCTCAATAATGATTTTTTTTTTATTTTACATAAATTGAATTAATAATTATTAAATATAATTTAAAAACGTATATATATACTTTTTTAGTTTAAGTTTGAGAAACATAATTAACTTTATAATTTATTTTCATTATTTCAAATCTATAAATACTTACCTCTTATTTCAAAGTAAGCACTCTAAACTAAGATCTTTTCACAACTTTAAAAATCCTAAATTTTAAAACCAAAGATAGTAAAATGTTTTTAAACATTTTTATTCATTTCAATATCTTTATGGCATTATTTAGTTGTTTAAAACTAATATAGTCATTGACATTATGAGGTAGACAGTGGAAATTATTTAAACTTTCCCTTCTTTTCAGCCTTACATCCAAGGATTTGAAAAAAAGAAAAAAAGAAAGACAAATTCTAAATACGAAACAGGTAATTAAAATTACAACAAAATAATTTTATATTAAGCTAATTTTTTTTGTAACCAACTGCTTATATTCTCCAAGTCTAAATCCGATATGTTGTACGTACGAGTTTTTATTGTTGTGGGTGTAGAAATTAGGCATATAACTTTAGAATTAAGCACCCAACACTCGCCATTACTCATTGGCAAAATAAAGGTTTTACCTGGCCCTTGTGGATGCATGAATCTGACTTTTATATCAAGGTCACTTACACCTTCAGCAATCCCTACCCACAAAAATCCGTCATAAAAACGTGCAATATAATCCATTTTTTTTATGTTTAAAGAAATCTCTTTATTATGTTTGCTTGTTCAAATGATATTAAATGTTTTAGTGCATTTATCAATACTTGTTTTTTTTATAACTTATAGAGTTTGAAGCAATTGGAATAAAGTGTTGATACATTCTTGTGCCGTAATTCAACTTGCGAAAGACTACATTTCGTAAGAAGCATTTGCGAAATGAACAACGAAAGTTTTTTTTGTTTCGTAAAACTCAGTATGAAAAAAAAAAAATCCTGATTCTCAATATTTTTCTGAAAGAATTTTATTTTTCCAGAATTGTATGAAATCTTCTGGTTAACAACTCTACTACAAGTCCATTTTTTGTTATTTGCACTTTTTTTAATAAATTCATTAAACTTACATCGATCTCTTTATGTGCTGCAAAATTATACTAGTCCATTTTTCTTTCATTATTTTTTTGCCATAAAGTAGATTTAAACTTGTCGAAGAACAATACTTGTCCATGACTAGTACTGATTTTCTACCCAATTCTTATAACGCGCTAAATCAAGTTTAATAAAATCTTTCACACGAAAGCGCCCAATTCTATAAAATATCAGTTTAGTTCAAACCGAGATAATTGATAAATAAATAATGTTATCGTTTTGTTCAAATTAAGTTAAACAATTAGTTAACGATTTTTTGAATTGTTGTTGGAAAATTCTGTTTTATAAGCATGAGTGATCCAGAAACAACAATTGATAAAGGAAACAAAATTGATAAAGGAAACAAAAATTGATAAAGAAAAAAAAAACGAAAAAAATGTAAATCAAATCCTCAAACTTAGAGACATTGGATATATTAAGCTCGCCAGAAAAGTCAATCTTGTACTAACTCATCAGGTAATCTAGTTGAGCCTAAAACTACTGGATCAGAATGTGTTTGAAAACGACAGTGCATGAAGAAATTTATTGATGCAGATAGGAAGACAGTTCATTTTTACTCAGATTAATTGAACACAAACTTGTCATCAGACGCAGTCCAAGAACTGAAGTTGGTGTGGCAAACGCAAAACCTAGAGCAATATTTCAAAATTTTGAAATATTTGCCTATCAGATTTCATAATAAAACAATGCATGGTTTGTTTTTAAAGCAACCCGATCTGGCAAATAAAATTAATTATGAGTACTACCTAAATTATTTTTCAAAACTAGAATATCATATTTAGACGTCCTCAAGTTGATATGTGCTCAGAATGTGAGAACTTAGGATCAAGATTACGCGAAAAAAACTTAAACGACAATGCTAATAGAGTGGCGGCAGCGCAGCTCATGGTCCACAAAAGAGGTGCTAATAAATCTTATATGAAGATTAGAGCCATAACAAATGTTTGTAATACAAATCCAAACGTAGCCGCACTATGTTTTGACTTCATCCATCATTAGCTTTGGGTAAATACATTTGAAATTCACAATCTGGAAAAAAATGAGAGCCACTGTTATGTTTATAACAAAGAACAGACCCGAAAAGACCCAAATGAAGTATCTACTTTTCTACAGAACTATATCTACACAATAATTTCGGATTATGTTCATGAACTTTATCTATCCTCTGATGGCTGCCCTTTAGATATTTGTTTAATAAAGTATAGCTTTTCACGTAAAGTTTGCTGTTTTTTTATTCCCTAACTCGTAAAAATTTAATTGTGAGGAAGAATAGTACACGTCCAAGGATAAAATTTAATTTTTGTAACAAGAACAACTTTTTTTTTATATGAACTATCACTATATTACCAGGTCCTTAGGGAATTGAAGTAAACGCTTGCTAAGAAAACTGCCATCCAAAGTAAATAGTTTTTTAACTATAAGTATTTAAAACTTAAACATTGATTTTTTTTTTAAAACATCTTCGTTTCCAACAAGGCTGCAAGCAGCCACTAATTAAAGTTGGAAGTTAATAAAGAGAAAAGATGAAGATTATAGAGCAAGATAACGATTGACGGACGACTTAAAAGATTGCAAATTATATGAATCAGGAAAGCAAGTTGAAGGAAGCAAATTCCAAAGAACTGATGTTCGAGGAAAAAAACTAGACAGTCACAAAAAAGGGATGACACTTAATTGAATGACGAGTAACACGAGAATGAATTTTAGTAGGTGGCACAAGAGACGCTAGCTCTTTAGAGCAGTGCCCATTAAAGTATTTGTAGAAAAAAGAAAGAGTAGCAACATTACGACGATGTGCTAATGGTTGGAGGTTGGCTGCAAGAGAAGGTCCAACTATATTTACAATGCGTTTTTGCACCTTGTCTAAAAGAGAAAGAGCATCATTAGAAGAACCGCTCCAGATATGGCAACAGTATTCCATACAAGGCCGGATTTGAGATTTATAGAGATAGATAATAGAATCCAAAGTAAGAAAGTGAAGAGCTCGCTAAATAAATGCAACCTTAGCAGATGCTAATTTAGCAACTGATTTGATATATGGTTTCCACGAAAGATTGGAAGTAAGAGTTAATCCTAGAAGATGAAGAGTAGGTGACTCATCGAGTACATCACCGTACATAAATATAGGAAGATCTAAATTATTGCAATAACGATTGGCTGAAAAAAATTGAGTTTTATCTGAATTAAAGTTCACCAGCCACTGTGAGCCCCATGCTGAAGCAGAAGTGAGATCCTTTTCAAGCTCAAATGCCCCCTCTAAGCAATCAGAGAGTGTTGGTTTCTTATCACGACAAGAATAAATGGTAGTATCATCAGCAAACAATGCCACCTTAAATGTGAAAATATCTGGAAGAATGTTAATGTAAATTAAAAAGAGTATAGGGCCAAGGATAGAACCTTGAGGAACCTCTGAAGTTACAGAATAAGAAGAAGAGTGTTGTCCATCGAGGACAACTTTTATGCTACGATTGAAAAGGAAGGATTCAATGATCTTAAAGAAGTTGCTGGATACACCATAAGAAGAAAGCTATTTTAGAAGACCAGCATGCCAAACTTTATCAAAAGCTTTTGAAATGTCAAGAGCGATGGCCTTAACCTCTCCACCTTCATCTAATGCACGATAAAACCTGTCAGTTATTATTGTTAGCAAATCAGCTGTAACATATTGATGGTCAGAAAGTAAGTTATTAGATTCAAGATGAGAAACTAAGTGTTTGTTAATTGAAGATTCAAAAACATTGCTTATGATAGGAAGAAGACTTATGGGACGGTAGTTAGACGAATCAGATTATTCTCCAGAATTTTTGAAGATAGGAATAACAGATGCCGCTTTCCAGCAGGCTGGAAAACAAGACTCTGATAAGCACTTGTTGAATAGTTTTGAGAGTATAGACGACAGCTCCGGAGAACACTTCTGCAAGACAATAACAGGTATGTTGCCCGGGCCACAAGCTGTAGAAGAGTCTAGGCAGGAAATCACTTTACATACAGATGCTGGAGTGATATGAATGTCAAGCAATGGATCAACCTGTTTGTTGGCAATATCAGGTAGAACGCAACTAGTGGAATCAAGAGATGATATTGATGAAAAGTTTTTAGCAAAAACTTTGGCTTTGTCTTTAGGTGAGGTGACAAAGTCTGAACCATACAAGAGAGGTTGGATTATAGATTTGCCCTTATTATTGATATTATTAAAGATTCTCCAGAAGTCACGAGAGCCTAGACAAAACCTTTTTACAATGGTTTCTAGCAGTAATAAACAGACGTCTGTTTTCAATATCCTGAAATGAAAATTATCTAATTATCCTGAAATGAAAAAATTGAACTAGTACTGTTCTTCTTTTCACCAACATAATTGAAGCTTTTTCTGATAAAAACGTTTTAAATAATTATTCAGTTTCTCTAATAAATCTAAATAGAAGCATTCCAATTAAAATATTAGAGTGTCATTCCATATGAAATCACCCAGACCATGACACCCTTATGTCTCAGAATTTTTATTTTAGCCTCACTTGCAGTCCATATTAAAAAAATAATAACTGAAAATTTTAGTTAAAAATACAAATTTGTTCCAGCGATATCGTCAGTTGAAATAATGCTGGCTCATTATTTTAGTGATTATCAGAAGCGACTACAAAGCAACTTTGACATATAGTATCTTCATTATAGCTTGTGGAAATTTCTTAAAATTTCATACCCCAATAGATTTTTATTAGAGGAATCCAAAAATAGCATCTTGAAGACTTGATTGTCTTAGGAAATGCCTCGTTTATCTAATTTTGTTCAAAATTATTTGCTTGTAAATTAATGATTTTTGGTGGTGAAATGATGAATGTGGCCCAAAATTCCAAGTAAAACGTTTAATTGTGTATCATTTTTTTATCTTAGATCTACTGAAAAAAAATTAGACTTATTGATTGTCTCTCTAATACTTGATCAAAATTTACATTTAAAAATGACATCTTTTTAGAAAAATTTAAATATTGTAAGGAAAGCAATTGAAACGTTTTTTAAAACATTTATTTAAATGAAACACTACATAGTGTTATTTAGTGACTAATTTAGGACATTTATATTCATATGCCAAGGTAGGGCCAGGGGGACTCTGACTAACTCTGCCCCAAACCCCCCCCCCCCAATCTCCCTGATTTTTTTTTTTTTTTACATAAAATGAATTACTTATAAAAAATTAATAAAATGAGAAGTTATAACATAAATTTTTTTGAGTTTAAGTTTGAGAAAAAACTTATTTTCATTATTTCAAATTGGTAAATGCTTACATCCTATTATATCAAAAATAGGCATAAGTTTTGTTTTGTTCTTTATAAAGGTTAAACTTTGCTTGTTTGTATTTTCTTAAAGAATGTGAGTTTTATTGTTTTTATATTTTTTTGGCAAATAATAGTATAAAAAATAAAAATATTCAATATGGAGAAATGTGACATTGGAAAAAGTTTTAACATTCATTGCCACAAAACTGGGTTTTCTAGAAAACAAGGTTTTGCCTAATTTAAAGATCTTCCTTGTGAAAAACAAGAAGAAATAATATGGCGAGCAAATTTAAGGGAAAAATTTTGTTCAATAAGAATTATATGATGTTATCATGAGCAGTTCTATGGGAAATATTTTGAGAGAAAAATTAAAAAGTGTTGTAATCCTTTTGGAATACACAAGGAAAATAAAAAAATTGCTATAAAAGGTAATCTAACATTATTTACAACAGAGTCGATATGAAAATTAAAAGAAATTTACTTTATTATTTATAACAATTTTTTTATTTCTAATTATTTAAAAAACTTAAAACTAAATTTGTTTCTTAGGTAATAAAAAGATTTCTCTAGACTTGGCAATTTTTGAAAGAAAATAATGTTAATGTAACCCCAGGTTGGAAATTCGGCGGTACATGTTACAAAAAAGCAGTAGAAACTGATGAAGATTTAAATTCACAAGAAGATTGAGAATCAAAAAGTGAAAAAAAAATTAAGTTAGATACTTCTATAGAATTGCTTGGAATTTCACCAGTCAAAATAAAAAGTCTTTGAAAACACAGCAAATTGCCTGCAGCAAAACAAAAGTTTGAGAACACTATTGACTTAGTTGCAAAAATGGTCTCATTAGCATATAATATTAATGAAACTTATTTAACAACATAAAGAGCCCTATTTCAAACAACAACATTAACAATGACCATGATTTAGACATTTTAACGAATGAAATAAAAAAAAAATTTTAGAGGCTGACTCTTATCGCCATAAAGTGCAAATGTTAACACTCGCACCAAAATCATGGACACGTACAAAGATATCAAGCTACTTTGAAGTGTCTGAGCATCTTATTTGAATTGCAAGAAAAGTTAAAAATGAGCATGGAATTCTATCATTGCCCGAAAAAAAACTGAAAACCCACTTTTACCAGAAACAGTTATTTTAGTGATTAACTTTTATCAAAGTGATGATTTTTCAAGAATGATGTCAGGAAAATGATTTTGTAAGTTTAAGAAAAACCAACATGTTCAAAAAAGATTATTGCTATTCAGTCCTAATAAATTACAAGTTGCGTTTAAAAAAGACTACCCTTATATCAAAGTCAGTTTGTCAAAATTTGGTACGCTTAAACCTAAATGGTACATTACAACTAATGCGTCAGGTACTCGCAATGTATGTATAGATCACCAAAATACAAAATTTCGTATATCTTAAAAAGAGTATATCTTAAAAAGAGTAGTATATTAAGAAAGTCTAAAACAAATAATTACTGAGCAGATTTTAGATGTTTATTTAATGTACTCCTTTTGTAAAGTCAAGATAAATGGAACTTGTTTAAAATTATATTTTCAAAAGATTAAATTGACATAAAAAGAGATCAATTAGAAAAAAAAAAATTTAGATGGAAGAACAGAACCTGAAATAAAACAATTTTGCTACATACGAAAGTAGCGCTTACGGAAACCGCATTGCAAAACGAACTCTTTCGCAAAACGACGTTTTGATGTCAATATAGAAAGTTTGTTCGCTAAACAGATATAATAGTAAAAAATAAAAATTTTATATAATAAAACGTTTGTTATGAAATTTTTTTTCAGTATAGGAATACTTTAATACTTGAAGGTTTTATTTTTTGAAATAATGATAAAAAACCATATTTCTTTCGAGACAAAACTCTTTCGCACCATCAACTGGCGAAACAGTTTTTAACAGAACAAAACTTACGAAACGCGGCATAATAAATATATATTAGTTACGTTTCAAGAATCAAATACGTAAAATTAACTTTAAAGGAATTTAAATACTAATTATTATATGATGTTGATAAGTTTCAATAGTAAACTTTTATAAAAAAGCCAATACTTACATAAAATAAACTTTTTTAAATGTCATTTAATGAATAAGAATTAAATAATGAATATAACTTGAACAACGTTAACTTACGAATGCAGTTGCGTAATTGGGAAACAATGCCTTTGTTGAAATCAAAAAAAGATCTAATTTAAGTAATGAATGGCAAAACTTAATTATATATTAAAATGCCTAAAACGAACTCTCACTTGTTTTCAAATAGAATTATTTTACGTTCAGTCAGTTTCACTTTTTTTTATTTTTGAGGTGCTTTGTTATAAGCTCTGTTATAAGCTTTATGAGCTTTCGCTTTTATTACTTTAATAATAAGTAAACCTAAAAAAAATTTAAAGATATCCTTTTCAAAGATTTTTTTAAAAACGCTTTCTTTTTAAAAAAAAAAAAAGTTAGGGTGTGAAGGTGATAAGAGCACTTGCTCTCCCTTGTATCGTTGGACATAAAAAATGTATTAATATGCAGCATCCCAACGTTATTGAGACTTGACAGCTGTTGAAAGTTTTAAAGCTCCAGCTATTTTGGAAGGTGATGAAAAATTAATTATTGAAAAAAAAAGTTGTTAAATGATTCTTCATTAATTAAAGCTCTATTAATTATCAAAGAATGGTTTAACAACATTTTTTTATTTAAATAATAAACAATAACATTTTTTTGTATAACAGTTTAACGAATGCTTTCGAGTCTTTTCCGCAAGAGCATATTCCAAATCGCTTCTTCTGTAAGGAACTGTTTTACAAGTTTCTTTTTGTACAGAGTTATTACGGAATTATTATTATTTATTTTTTTCGCAAATTGCTTTACGGAGGGTAAAGTTGCGCATGTACGACTTCCGCAAAAGCAGTTTGCGGAAGTCGTTCAAAAATGCGGAAATAAAAAGTGCGAAACTTTCTTCTAGTACTGTTCTTCCTTTCACCAATTCAATTGTATATGCGACTTTCAAAAAAGCTGTATGAAACATCGTCTAATTTGATAATAAAGTTCCTATGCACATTTGTTTTACCACTGATGAATGGTCCTCTTCACAATGTGACAAGTAGAACTCCATCAAATTCCATAACATGCGGAAGACCTGGTATTTGGAGATTCCTGATAAATCAAATTTTAAAGGTTGGGGAAAAAGTGTTTTTAATGTTAATGAAGTTGCTCATGGATGCAACCAACACCTTACCTGCTGAAAAAAAAGCCATAAACCACAACACCTTGCCTACGGTAATATTTTGATAATATTTGTGACATTATTTCCAAAGTGTTCAACTTATTAAGTGTTCAACGCACAAAATATTTTTCCACAGCAAAACAGAAAAATAACCTAAAGATGTGAAGAACTACTTAGCAGCTGCTTTGTCCAAGCTTGATAAAAATTTAAGATTATTAGCATAAAATTGTTTTCAGAATGGAAAATTAAATTTTTAGAACTACTTTAACAAAGTAATTCTCTACTGCAATTCTCTCTAACAACATTTGAAAAATTCAAACGAGTCATTAACTAACATTCTTTCTATGAAAAATGGGCTTCTGCAACGCACCGAGATGTAATGGATAAAGTTTCTCATGAAGACGATATTCTTTATGAAGCCTGCAGAGATGATGAAAGACCTGATTAGAAACCTTTTTTTAGATGAAATAAGAAGCTTTCTCAAAATTAAAAGTGCCCAATAATAATGATGTTCTTTGCTAGAAGAAAAAAACTTGCCAATTGAATTCCAAACTTGTTTAAAGCCTTTTTGAGTTCCACCATCAATTGCAGCGTCAGCGCGAGTTTTCTAAGAATCTGAAAATACTGTAACTCCACTGTAAAGTAGTATCAAACAAACGTTTCTCTTTTGATGCTTATTCATCAAAGTAAAAGACAAATTCAGTGGGATTTACAAATTTAATGATATAAATGCATGAAGGGTTTGATTATTTTGAGACACAATTGGGTCTAAATAATATCTATTTAATTTTAATTCTACTTTAGTTTAAAAATTTGAACTATAAGGAAAATTCTGTAAAAGGTGTTTTTTTGTCTCCTTAATTTTGCTGGATCTAATATCTACTGTGGTGAATCAAATGATATATTTTTCAAGCAAGCGTTAACGATTTTGAATGCATCTCGGTTGCTAACTCTTGTTCATTTCATTATTTGACAGAGTTAAATGTACATTGCGATATTTGGGATAATGTTCACTATGTGAGCTGTCTTCTGAATCAGTAGCTTTGTCATATTTCTCAATATCATCACAACAACTGGTTTCTTTATCGCTCTTGCAGTAAAGAGTTATTGTCGATGACGAAGCTTGGCATGTTTCTGCATTTATTTTTCTAAACTTAATTTCCCGTTCTTTACGATTTTTCTGTCAATCTGGTTAATGGACATTTTTTTTACCAGTCCCTGATACCACGATTAACACATTCGCAAGGACAAATGTCAAATACTTTATTGAGCGAACCAATATGGCACTGAAACGTAGATGAATTTCTCTATTCATCTACATATTTTCTCAATCGTTATGTATCAGTAACCAATTTATTCAAACTGAATAAAAACTTCTTTAGATTTTATGTAATGACCGTGGTTCTATTGCGTTTATTAAATAAAATCATATATATATATATATATATATATATATATATATATATATATATATATATATATATATATATATATATATATATATATATATATACAAATTAAAACTTCAATGACAATTCTTTAAGTACAATGGTCATTAAAATAACTTTTAAAAATATTTATAAAAAATGCGCAAAAGTTGCCCAAAGATGTTGAAGGATGCTCGAATTTTATTCGTTTTTTTATTGTTTTTGTAATAAAGCTTTTTGTAATAGTAAAAATAAATTAATTAAATATGATTAACCCTTATCTATATTACCTATTTTCTGCAAAAAATTTTAATGCGTTATGATAAAATTTATGCTTACTTCACAAAAACAAACCATGTAATGCAAATGCCACTCATGTTTTGTTACATGAGTGCTTTTGCACATGGCGGATTAATTATAGTTTCTATTTACAATATAGGATTTAAAAATTAAAAAACTTTTTTCATAATTTAGCTGTTTCTCATGCCTTTCAAGGTTTTAAAAGTATTGGTCTATTTATTTAAGGGTCTTTTTTTATATTTTTAAATAGATATAATAAATACCTAATCTTTCAAACGTTTCAGTACTTTCAACTAAACATCAAAGTCGGGATAATAATAATCATTTATACAGTTCGACTAACCAATTTTTTAAAGCAGTTACGCAGCGCAAAATGTGACCAAGCTGTAAGACAAGTGTAACAGCACTAACTTAAAATGTGGTTTCAAATCCAACGCAGTTGCGTCATCTCATGTAATTTTTTGTTAACACGACAGCAAGTCCCGTTCATTTTTACCATTTAACGCAAACTGTAATTCGTTTGACGATACAAGCATCTAAGGATTACATTTTAATTTAATTAACTACATATGATGCAATGTTGAACATAAAACACAATGAATAAATTGAGACATCATGCAATGAAGTGCTAAATACTGGACTCAGTTGATAAAACCAAATTAAAGTTTTTTTAAATACTTTTTTTATAATAGAATAATAAAAAGCTTATATTTCTTAACATTCAAATTAAAAAAAAAAAAAATGCAACAAGGGTTTGCAATGTTTTATTTACTTATAATTTTTTTTTTTTTCTCATTAAGGTTTTAAAATAAACGGTGTAGGCACAAACTGCCTGTCAACCTTGTTATATAATACTTGACATTTACAGAGTTTGTATAACTAACAGAAATTAAAACGTGGATTAGTCGTAGAGAAACCATTCATTTTTTAGATGATTGTCTAGAAGCATCCTAAACTTTTTTAGACATAACGCTGATACAGTGTCATTAGGAAGAGAGTTTCATTTATTTATTATTCTTAGAGAAAAAAATTTCAAACGTATACTTAATCGCAAAGATTGTTATTTTAGTCTATATAGATGACCACGAGTAATATATTGGCTATCTATTTCAAAAAGATTTCTATCACTATTATTTGTGCACCGTTTATTGACGTTAATTAGGTCTGCACGAAGTAGCCTGTTTTTCACAGTTGTCATATTTAACGCCAACAATCTTTAATCATACAGTAAATCATATAATCAATTGATTCGTTTCGAAATCCTCTTAACACATTTTTTACTTCCTGTTTGTTTTTGAGAACTCCAGGGTTACAGATTAATCCACAATATTCTAGGTGGTGGCGGGTTAAAGCCAAAAAATTTTTGAAGGATAATAAATCTGGATATGATGTAAATGTTCTTTTTATTATTCATATTATTTGTGTGGCTTTGTTGACTTGAATAGTTGTGTGTTTGGAAAATAATAAGTTTGAACCTATGTGAACACCTAAATCTCATTTGCAATTTGTGGGTTAAGTGTTTACTCTTTTTTTTCTGGATCATGAATATTATAGGTATGAGATTTGTTGTTGTGTCCTAATTGCATTACAGAACATTTATTAATGTTAAATTTCATTCCCCATTTTTGAGACCATGTATCAAGAGCATCGATGTCATTTTGTTATTCCTGCGTTTATTGAGAATTTTCAAAAGAACGGAATATTTTGCTATAGTCAGAAAAAAGGGTAGCTTTTGATTTAAATAGAATCAAAGATAAGATCGATTGATTAAGTCCAATATTTTGGTATATTGTTACTTGTGTTTCGCAATGAAAACCTAGTTTTTTAGACTTCTAATTATGTACTGAGCTAAAGATTAATCGGTCTTGATGCGCTGTCGTTGTTCGTCGGCGTTTCTTTTTATATTTAAATCTAATTCTAGGTATTTGAATGATACTACATATCAAAGTAATTTGGAGTTGCGTAAAATAATTGGTGGTGGCCAGGATTGGGTTGGCTGGGTCTCCAACAATGTATGCAAGGATGTCATCAGCAAATTTGTATAATTTTTATCCTATGTTTTAATTTCTATACAGTGTTGCAGTTAAATATATTGTTTATATCAAGTATGAAGAGAATAACGAAAACAGGTCCAAGAGAAAAAATTGGATAACTCCAACTTCCACAGGTCGCCATTCTGTTGCTATGCCGTTAGAATAAATTTGCTGGTATCTGATCAGTAGGTATAATGCAATCCAGAAAATATTCCATTTAGGGGAGTATATTAAAAATTTCGTAAGAAGAAGCTCACAATCAATTATGTCAAAGGCATTGGCAAAGTCAAGGAATATTGCAATTAGTTATTATTAAAGTATTTATATAATAAAAACTGCATTCATCGTTTACAAAAAATACATTCAACAATAAATATCAGTAATTTTATTAAACAAATTATAATTTATTATTAGCTCTATTCTTTACATATATTTAATATAATATTTATACAACAATTATTTGCAATGTTCCATTTATATAATAAAAACTGCATTTATCGTTTACAAAAAATACATTTAATAATTATTATTTGTAATTTTTTTAATTCAGTTATTTTTTAGCATTTTTTTTTTGTGAATTTTATTTAAAAGCCTTCATTGGAGAGTGCTTTGCTGGAATCTATAGTAAAAATTTTTTTTTTTTTATAAACTTGAGTTTTTAATATTTCCTATTGATGATGATAGTGATGCAATAAAATTACTTTTATTCAGATGTTCCTTCTTGCAAAACAAGCGTTTTAAGTTTCTTTTAAAAACAACTCTTACTTGTGGGGACGCAAATATATATACTAATGCATCAGTCCACAGAGATATATGAATAGATATAGCTACATACATACTTAAATGATCATTCACGTTGACTTTTTCTCTATCTGATAAAGCTATTATTACATCAGGTATTGCAAATAACACAACAAATATTGTTATAATACTGACAGATAGTAAAATTCCTTTAAAGACTCCTTTGTTTTGTTGGTTGGAACGAACATTTGCTTTTTGCTTGTAAAAGTGTACTAGAGTATACATGTAAAAAAATACAGAAAAGCTAATTATAACTAAATCGTAGCATGCGTAAATCGTGTACTCATAAGATTGGTTTATTACATCTGTTCCGAGTAAGCTTCCAATCAATATAGCAATACTCAATAAAATTATCATCATAATGATGGTTTTTTTTTTCGACCAATAAATGATGTATTTTACGTTTAGCTTAATATGCAAAAATCTGTCAAATACAAACCAAAATGTTGTATAATACAATGCTGTTTTTAAAATTGAAAAAACAATTAAAAATATTTTTAATGGTTCAAAAGACATTTTATTTATTAAATTCAATAAAGCCAAAATTGCAAGATCTAAACTTAAACAAAAGTCTATGAAACATAGTTGGATTAGTATATATCGCTGCGTTACATCAAGTTTGTTTGTAAATTTAACAAGTACAATCAAACCCACGACGTTCAAAATAACGCCAATGACGGAAAAAGTTTCATAAATAATGGATTTTTTTTTACGAATGTCCATTCCCTAAAGAAAAAAATGCAAATAGAGTTAATAATGTTAAACTTCGAATTTTATTAAATTGAATCGAACGTTTTTTTTATTAAAAGAAACTATTTATAGTGAAGTACATGTACGTTTTATAGATTATATTTAAAGCTTTGAATAATTATCAGGACCTGAATTGAAGATAGGCATTCCCAGAGTCACAAACTAACTCACATCTTCCCTTTCTCAAACACAAACGCCCACACGTTTAAACAAAAGTATTTAATTCTTTTAAAGTAAACATAGCAAAAGTAAAACTTTTTGTATGCAACTAATGTTGTGTTTCTAACTAAAGTAAAGTGATTTGCACCATAAATGAGATTATAATAATAATCTATAATTAAAATGCCAATAGCTGAAATAAATAATGACGTAAAACAAATTTTTTTTAGCTTAAATAAAAAAGTATGGGAGAGTTAACTACAAGAGCAAAACACCCACGTCACCAATTTCTTATAATGCCTCTATATGTTTTTGAATGTTAGTAAAAACAAGATTTACTTGATAAATAATTTTAAAATTGGTTGTTAAATGTATTTTTATGACAAAGAAGCAAGTAAATGATTGGTATAAATTAAAAATATTAGCGCTAACTGAGACTAAACTGAGACTAAGTAACAGAAATTAAAAGTTAAAGTCATTTTTTATATAAATTATTACAACAAGACAAAAATATTTGAAACAAATTAGCAGTATAAATTAAAGCATTGTTTAAATTTTTAAAAATTGTGTTTTTAAGTTGTTTTTTATTTATTTGTGATAAATAAACAAGCAACTTAAATCTTTCCGGTGGTGTTCTACTGCACGTAAAAGAAATTTTTTAAGCTTTTTATCTTTGGTTAAAGATTTTGCAAAGTCTTAAATTAGTTTAACAGCTCGTTCTGCTGTATCATTTACAGATTTTAATGATTTAAAATGCTCAAACATGTGCTGAGAATTTCTGTTGGCTTACGAAAACATTGGGGATTGGGCTAATCCATCACCATACTTGTTTGAATGTCCAAATAGATTTAGAATATTGGTTGATTTTGGTCAAAATAAATCAGTTAAACTAGTACTTCGTTTAAAAAGAGAAAATTGGGGAAAACCTAAATCATGTTTCAAGTCTTCCCTTGTAATTTTAAGAATTATTTTTGCAACTTTTGCTTTTTCAAGATCAGACACTTTCAGAAAATAGTGAGAGAGGAGACATATCTTTGTTTAAATACCAAAGATGATGGTTAAATGATTCAATCGCAGGAACAGCATCATCATTGTAAATTTTTTTTAAAGAGCATTTTAAAGCATTTCTTTGTTAAATTCCAGGTCATTATATAATGCATCAATTATGTTTTTATATGAAAGCCACATTTTTATAAAAAACATCATTGTAAATTTAAAAAATCGTGATAATTTGCATATTTAACTTTATTCATAATATACCAAACCAGCAAAAGCAAACGTTTTTGATGTATGCAAAATTGTACACATCCATTTAGCATAATAGAAAGTCCCAGGTTTGTGTCACTATACATTTATTTGTTTTGCATTCCATATTGCAAAGCAAGTCGCATTTAATATTGGCAAGCATTTTGGCAACATTCTTGATAATCATCCTAATGTTTTTTGAGACTTCCGTTAAAGAGAAGCAGACAAAACAATTTTTATTTTTTGTTGATTAGTTTTTAATACTGGTACATACATTTTAACTTTTCAAAAAGTGCTATCTGAACCTTATGAAAGTTTAGGGCAAGTTTTAGTGGGTGAAAATAATGATTTTTAATGTCATCGGAAACTTGCTATCGAATTTTATTTTAATCACATTATATATTGTATATTTTACCCATACATATTTTTATATATGTACTTGAACAGATATATTTCATCAATATAAGTCAACATTTCATGCTCATCCGGCTAAATGCCCTATAGAGCCCACATACCCGCGAAGACAAGTTCAGCCTACTAAAGAGCAACATCACCTGCATTGCTGACCATGAGTAAGTGAGTTTAAGAAGGACAATGTAAGATAAAGTCGAGTCAGTAATGTAGCATTAATAAAACGGACAGATATTGTTAGAATATGCAATTTACACTATAAATTAGGCTATCTAATTAATGTATTAATATAAAAGTAGTCAACATTAGCGGTGTTGTGGTTTTTGTCCTCCGGCTAGTTGCCATGCAGAAGCCAGATTTCCAAGACCCGAAAAGACGAGTTTAGCTCATTAAAGACCATTATATCTCGCTTTGCAGACCAAGAGTAAGCAATTTAAAAAAGAACAAAGAAATTAAATTAAAAGTTAGAAGAATTCGAGTTAGAAAGCGAGCATCGAGTTAGAAAGAGAGCATCGAGAAAGCGGACAGATTATACACGAGATGTTAAAATTTGCAATTTGTAAAACTTTGTTATACTGTTAATTAGGCTACCTAATTAATGCATGTGGATGTAACGTAGTCAACATTGCTCCAACTTACAGAAGTGTTTTAGAAATATATTTTTTTTCAATATATATATATATATATATATATATGTATATATATATATATATATATATATATATATATATATATATATATATATATATATATATATATATATATATATATATATATATATATATATATTTATATATATATATATATATATATATATATATATATATATATATATATATATATATATATATAAATATATATATATATATATATATATATATATATATATATATATATATATATATATATATATATTTACAGAGGCGTAGAAAGAATTTTTTGGTGTTCGAGATAGGTAACTTCCAGACATGGAGCAAACTCCAAACATTTATACGTTTATACTTATGTCAAATAATGAGGGTTTGCAAAAAATTGCGATGATTGGAGGCTGGGAACAAAAAAGCCCCAAAATTTTTTCCCCCCTGCCCCAAACGTGAGAGCAACAAGTTGATGAAATATTTTTTGTACTATTCTTAACTAGACTTATATTCATCGACAAATTTTAAGTTTCATAGTATTATCTATTAGCGTTTATAAATTATTAACATATAAAATTTGCAACCCCCTCAAATTGAGGGGGGTTTAAACTTTATATGGTCATAATTTTTAAACGCTAAAATATTTTAAAATGAAATCTAAAATTTATCGATGAATATAAGCCTAGTTAAGAATAGTACAAAAAATATTTCATCAACTTGTTGCTCTCACGTTTGGGGCAGGAGGGGCGAAAATTTTGGGGCTTTTTTGTTCCCAGCCTCCAATCATCGCAATTTTTTGTAAATCCTCATTATTTGATATAGGTATAAACATATAAATGTTTGAAGTTTGCTCCATGTCTGGAAGTTACCTATCTTGAACACCAAAAAATTCTTTCTACGCCTCTGTATATTTATATAGATATATTATATATATATATATATATATATATATATATATATATATATATATATATATATATATATATATATATATATATATATATATATATATATATATATATATATACATATATATATATATATATATATATATATATATATATATGTATATATAAATAATAATGATGTTAATACAAAGCCTAATATATACTTCTAATGTTAATGTTAATAAGAAGTCTAATATATTTTTGTTGAATATATTTTCATTAAATAATATGCATTAGGCTCCTTATTAACATTTGTTGAGCACTCTTAATTGTATTTTAACATTCCGTGTAAATATGGATACTAATAATTTCACTTACTCGTTGAAAAATATACTTATACTAGATAAAAAAAAGTTATACTATTTCTTTGATTAAAAAAGTTGAGAATTTTATTGAAAGAATTTGTTTGAAAGCCCAATTTTTCTCAAAACCAAAAACAAACACAGATGAAGTACTTAATAATAACCAAGATAATGATGGTTGTGGATTTAAAACAAAAATACTTCACCTTTTATACCTGATTTAGAAAATTTTGAAAATGACCCAACGCATTTAATTAAAACAATAAAGTTTCGCCCAATAAAAAACGAGTTTCAAACAGATTTAAAGTTCGATATTAAAAAGTTAAATCAAACTCAAATATTTTGGTTTTTGCTGATAAAACAAATAAAACTTGACCAACTCACAACAAAAAACTATAAAAAAATTCGACAATATTACTAATTCTTACTAATTCTTATGAGAAAGCCCTTAAAAATATGGAAAATGTAATTAATTAAAAAGCGCAAAGTTTTGCTAAAAAAATAAATCTTGATAACAGAATCGAATTAAATACCCCCGGTCCAAATCTTGGTTTCATAAACCATTTACCATAAACCAAATTTTCAAAGCAAACAACCTTGTAGGTTATGGTTCCCTCAAAAAGAGAGATTGGAGATGTAAGCAAAATTAAATTGGACAAAATTAATAATATTCTTAGAAATAAATTCAATATGTAACAGTGGAAAAATACCACTGATGTTATAAATTCTCTCTTTAACCAAAAATAAAAATGACTGTACATTTATTCAATTTGACATTAATTTTTACCCCTCAATAACTGCAAATGTTTCAGATAAAAGAATTGAATTTGCAAAAAGCCACAAAGTTATTCCTAAAGAAACAATCCATATAGTAAAACATTGTTGAAAAACCTTACATTATTTTAATCAGGAAACTTGGAATGACTGCTTTGATGTAACATTGGTCAGTAATGATGGCGTATAAATTTGTGAATTTTTTGGACAATGCATTTTAGATTTAATAAGTAAAATTACCAATATTAATGATTTATGCCTTTACAGTGACGACGATTTAATAGTAATTCGTAAAAACTTTGGTCCACTGCTCGATAAAATTAGAAAAGATATTATAAAAATTTTTGGATTTCAAATCGAATTTTCAAAAAATATTGGTTTTCAAATCGAAATAAGCATAATTGTAAAGTTGTGAATTTTCTTGATGTCACATTAAACTTCTCTAAAAATTTATATGAGCCTTTCAGAAATCCAAACGGTGAACTATTGTATATTAATATTAACTCAAATCATAAAACCCAAGTTCTAAAACAAATCCCAATTTTAATTTATAACAGGCTAAATCAAAACTCTTCTAATGAAAATGTATCTCACTAGCTGTAAAACGCATTAAGCTTTTATATTTTTGCAATGATACGTTAAAATATTTGTCTTCAAGATCATTGGTATTCTGCAAAGGATATTGTGGTCAGTAAATAAACTATTTCCGTGCAGAGCTAACTTTGGTTAATAGATTTTTATTGGTAAGTATATTAATATTTTATATGGAAAAGTCTCATTAAACTAAATTCAAAAGCTTTATCTATATTTTTATTAATACACAAGGAATCAAGAACAAGATTTATTTGTTAAAATTCTGAAATTTGTTTACATCGTGACGTGTATGTTTACATCGTGACATGTATGTTTACATCGTAACATGTCTGTTTACATCGTGACATGTTTACATCGTGATATGTTTACATCATGACATGTTTACATCGTGACATGTTTACATCGTGACATGTATCTTTACATTGTGACATGTTTACATTGTAACATGTTTACATGTTTACACCGTGGCATGTTTACCTCGTGACATGTCTGTTTAAAAGTATAACAAATTAAAGTTTAAGTGCTTGATTTATTGGAAATGTTGATGGAATTCTATGTCATTTAAAAACTGACTGCCGAAATAAAGATTTAAATAACTTTTGCTCAGAACTTTTAAATAAGAAGCAGAGTTAAAATTCATTACGAACTTGTAATTTAATTAAAAATTAATTTAATTTAATTTCACCACAAATTGTTGTTGTTGGTTTAATACACGCGTTTACAGCGCTACTGTTCCAAATCATTCAGAATGGCTAATCGTTGCTCGCTTAATAGTTTGCGAAGTATAAAAATCTAGAGAATGCAGACTGTGTGTCAAAATTGATAAAAAAAGGCCATTTTCCCAAGTCAAATATTGTGTCCAAGCTGCGGCAAAACTGCAAAATCTGCAGTTATAATCTTTGCGAAAAAGAAAAGCTAAAAAAGTTTAGTTTTATCTGTTTGGATACAAAATGGCGCCAAAATTGTTGATCAGGAAAATTACTAAATTGTTGATCAGGAAAATTACTAAATTGTTGATCAGGAAAATTACTAATAGTTATTTAATATCACTTAGTTTACATATAAGAAAAAAAATGGAATTAAAGTTAAATTTTGAAAAATCTGTAATTTAAGTCCAAAATTGTAATTAACTGTTTGTTTTGATAGCAAAAACAAAAATTACTTAAGCTTACTGATATCTTATATTTAAACAATAATCAGCACTTTACTATTTGAGAAAGGCTCTTTATACTAGAAAACATTAAAAAGATAAAAGGGCTGATATAAATCAAAGTTGATGTTAAACATAATAGAACTAATTTAGTTTGACAAGCTAAGCTCGTTGCAACCAAGGTTATGACAATGCCACTAACATAGCAAGTATCTAAAAACGAGATAAAGTTTTTCTTTGCTAATAAAATCCATAATTTTTATTTTATGCTTTGTCCAGTTACGGTGGACTATTAAGGCTTTATTGAAAAAACATTGCGTAATATTGAATCTAGAGAATATCTGTTTAACCGTTATGATAAATGTCTAGAAACTGAAATTTTAAAGACTTATTTTAAAGAGAAGTTTAAAGACTTTGAACCAGATGAAACGTTGACTTTAAGGCAATAGATAAAAACAGATAGTAAAACTCCAGAATCCTTACAATCATCTGCGGAGGACTTAATCGATAGTTTCAAATGTGTCAGTTTTACTCAGCATTATTGCATAGCCAAATATTGAAGCAACTATTTGCGATCATAGAATAATAAACTTAAATTAATTGAGTTAATAGTTTTGATCAAGTTTTCTGAAAATTAGTCCTCTGTTGTGCAAAATGCTGTTCAGTATTTTTATTGCAAAATCAGCCTAGTTTTGTTACATCCTTTTGTTGTTTATTACAAACTGAATGACGTAATTCAAAAAAAATGTTATTTGTTTAATATTTATTTTTATTGAATCCATGCATCATGATGCAATTTCTGTTCATATATTTCTCGGTAAACTGTTTGCTGATTTTAACCCAAAAGTGCCGGACGCTTTTATAAGGACATAAAACTATGTCCTAATTAAACTAGTATATTTCATAAGTTTCTAGAAGAATAAGTTTACAATTATGCCAAGTTATTTCTTGATCGTTGGTTAACAGCAACCGATTAGCTTTGGCTCGTTTGTCATAAGGTCAAAGTTAACGCAACAAAAATATATGCAGTAGCAAGAAACTCATTAAAGAAACCAATTTAAAAGAGTAACCTATTATGACTGTTTAACAAAAAAGAAAGCTTAGAGTAAACAATAATTGATTTATAGCGTTAAATTTTGAACTAAAAATAACTGCATGAACATTAAACGTACTTTTAAGAGCCTCCGTTAACAATGTGCTCAAGTTTACTTATTTTAATGATGATCAGGGTGTGGATCTTAATATAGCATTTTAAAAAGTTCGGCTACTGTTCGATCAGACTAACAGCTCTGTCAAAAGATTAGTGCATCAATCTGAGTTTGTCAGTGTCAATATATATATATATATATATATATATATATATATATGTATATATATATATATATATATATATATATATATATATATATATATATATATATATATATATATATATATATATATATATATATATATATATAGAAAGTTATAGTCCAACATTTAACACTTTTCTTAATTAAGTTTTACATAAAAATAATCATTTTGTTTTAAAGTTAATCTCTTTTTTGAACTTTACTTACTTTATTTTTTTTTAATTCATATATAAAAAAACTTGACGCAGCTGTTATACAGCGTTGGCCAAAAATTAAAGACCACTCATTTTTTTTTCAAAATTTATTTTTAACCTTAGTATAATTTTATTCTTGAAAAAGGTATCAAAAAAAGAAAAATATTTTTAGAAAGAATTTTTATTGTATTTAATATTTATTATAAAAGAATTTATAATTTTTTTACAAAATAATGTTAAAAAATTAAAAAACTGACTAGTAAAAAATATAAATGTGAAAAAAAATTGGACAAAATTTTAAGACCAGTTTCAAAAATATTTCAAGAAGCAATAAAAAAAATAATTTAGAAACGTGTTGTTCCTCCATTTGTTTTCAAGCACTCTTGTACTCGTTCTGGCATTGAATTCATTAAAGTTTTGATTACTTCATCAGGCACATTTTTCCAATGATGAGAGATAGAAGATTTCAAATCTTCCAAATTGTAAAGTTGTTCTTTACCAAGCTTGTGATCAAGCCACGACCATAAATTCTCTATTGGATTCAAGTCTGGACTATTGGCAGGCCATGGAAGCACTTGAATTTTATTAGAATTGAACCAATCGCTAACAACATGCGCTTTATGAAACGGCGCATTATCTTGCTGAAAAATAAATCCATCTTGCAACTGCTATAAATCAATGCTAGGAATAGGCGAGTTTTCCAAAATTTCGATGTACCTTTCTTTTTTGAGCTAACCATCGAATAAATGAAAAACGCCAACTCCACAGGCAATCATACAGGCCCAAATGCCTATTGAACCACTGCCTTGTTTTGTTCGTTTCAAAATGCATGATTCATCGAACCGTTCGCTTGGAAGTCTACGCAACATTACGCGACCTTTTCTGTTGTCTACCTCAACTTTAATTTCATCACTAAAGACCACACGGCTCCACTGATCTGTTGACCAATTTTTATGTAGTTTGTACCACTCTTTCCTGGCAAATTTTTGTTTTTTATTTAAGCGTGGTTTTTTTGCAGCAGCACGCCATAAATAATTCAAATTGTGGAGGACCCTTCGCACAGTTCTAGGGCTTGCTTTCAGACCATTTGACAGGGTCCATTTCGTAGACAAGTCTGTAGATGATGCTTTTCTGTTTTCTTTCATTAATCTCACTAACGAGCGAACATCACGGTCATTTGAAATTTTATTGCGTCCAGTCCTATGACGATCATTAATTAACCGGGTCTCTTTGTATCGTTGAATTATGTTAATAATGCAAGAGTGAGACCTTGCGAGCTTTTCTGCTATTTGTCTGATGCTATAGCCTTCTTCTTTTAATACAAGAGCCGCGTATCTGTCTTTTTCTTCGATCTTTGCACGCATTTTTGCAATATTTTTATATCCTTATTGCAATTCAAAAAATAAATGTTTATTTGATATCGAAACTCAGGTTTCGACATTTTATTTTATAGCCAACGTAATAAGCAATTTAGACAGTTAAAAAAAAAAATGGATTATTATTTTTAATAAGTGCAAATTAAAGATTTGAAAGTGGTCGTTAAATTTTGTCCAATTTATTTAAAGAAGATTTATAAGTACTCATCTGTTTTTTAATAAGTTAAACGCTATTTAATTAGAATTAGATTTAAAAAGTTATACCACTTTAATCCGTAGGTTTTAATTAACAAGATATTAAAAAAAAAATTTAATATGTCAATTAGAATCTTCCTAATTTTAATTTAAAGATTAAGAAACCAACTAAAAAATGAGTGGTCTTTAATTTTTGGCCATCGCTGTATACTTGACTCAACTTTTGCGAAACTTTTTTAGTTTTTTATAAAAAATACATTTTTTTAAACAGTTAATTTTTAATCATTTTACTAGTTTCGTGAGTTAGTTTTGATGTTTAATTTAATTTCGATATTTAATTCTAAATTTTTTAATTTAGTTTTGATAGCAAGTTCTTTCTAGCTCCTCTCACTCGCCATTTGATGACGCTTGTAAAGTGAGAGTTTAATAAAAAAAAGGATTACAATTAAAATGTATGACAACTAATAAAGTGACAGTATTTTTCAAATTTTAGTATTTTACGGGAAAAAAAACACAAAAAACCAACAGTTCTATTTTTGTTAATAACATAACATAAGATAACTAATAAAATAGAACTAATAAATCCGACCGGGAGGTAATCCACTGATATTCAGACTGATAGCCTTGCTTAAAGACTAACTTAGTGCGAAGAAGTAATCCACACGTTTTTGTTGCGGTTTTGTTTTTTTCATTCCATTGGTGAAAATTGAGGATTGAGATATGGATAAATTTACTGACTAACAAAAAAATTTTATGGCTTTGATGATTAACGAAGCAATTGAGGAGCTAAAGGATGAGTTTCAGATAAAACTATATCAACTAACTAAGTTATTTAAAGTGAAAATGACTGAAAAAGATGCAGGTATAGCTGAACTTAAGGAGAAAAGGAAAAGAGTAGAGGAGAAAAATGTAAATTTATCATTTTTTAGTTCACCCAAACAAGGTTCCAAGCTGTATAATGCAAGTATTTAGGTGGCAAAAAAACGTGAAAAATTATTCATTAAAAAGTCAAAAAATGTTTTAATTGGTGGTTTGTCTAACTCACAAGAAAGTATTAATGAGAACAGTAAGATGGGTAATGAAAACATGTTCAACGAATTAATACGCTCGCTGAACAAACTAATAATAGTAAAATCAACATTCAGACTAAAATCTAAAGTTTCCTCGATAAACATTACATCATAACCATTTGCTGTTGAATTTGAGAATGAAGTAGCACGAAACAAGATGCTGTCTGCAGCAATCGAACTGTCAACAATTAATGCGTACAAAAAGGTATATATACAACCTGATCGCACTCCTGATTATAAGGCTCAATTTTCTCGATTAAATAAAATAGAAAAGGGGCAAACGAGGAGTTGCAGCGCAGCAATAATCTAGACCAGCTTTGTCATTAGAAGCGGAAAATTGAATCAATGTATACAAAAACGTTCTAAGTCATTTTTTTTAATATTTGACTTTTTGATGAAAATTTGTTCTTTGAAGACAGTTCCACCAATGTATAGTAAAACATTCTAAATCAGACCTCTCCGTACACGTTAAAAAGAGAGCTGAAATATTGTCTGTAAACTAAAAGGTTCTAGGTCAGTGACTTAGAAGGCTTTTGTTTGCAGCACTGAGAAAACCAGCTGTGTTCTGCTGGTAGCTATCAGATGTTTTTAATCCAATTTTGTTTTGTTTTGGTTACGAGTTTGAGGTTATTTGGGCTTATTTTATTATTTATGTAGTTTTCTCGCAGTGAACACAATGTTTCGATTTCAGATCTTTTTTATTCATTAAAAAAACTGCCTCTACTTAAAAATTCCTCGTTCAACTTACACTTTAAAAAACACCTCAAATATGCTCATAAAAAAACCGTTTAGACTATACTTATGTTTCCACAAGGAAACTACGTCAGTCAAATCCGCCGTACAGGGTTTCTCCAACGCAATTTAATAATTAAATTGCGTTATGAATTGTAATTATTACTATTCATCTCGTTGTTTTAATGAAAAAGACTTATAATGGATGAAGAACCCAGTACTAGCAGTGGAAGAAAGGTTAAAAATGAGGGTATGTGGAAAAGGAATGTTGTTAAAGAAGCTAGAGTAAAAGGTAAAAAGTACATTGACTACAAAGGAAGAAGTGTACTTGCTACTACTGTTGGAACTGATTGCATGTGAGATTTGTATTGCAATTTTGATACCCAATTAGCCTTTTAATAATTTGTTTAGGCCTATCATAGCATACCATGCAACATGTTTTCATAAAAACGTCTTAGACAAAATTAATCCAACACGTTTCATATCGTTCCATTTAATTGTCTGTAGGGCACTCATTGATGGGCTGATGGTCCAAATTTACAAGATGTCTCAAGTCGTCAATCGCATCGTCGAGTTTTCGCAAAATGTGTGCTACCCATTGGGTAATGTTCCAATAAAAAGAGTGAAACTGCAGGATATTAGGAAGCTAATGCAATATGTTCCTGATGAGTTCAGTGGTTTTTATGATGAACTCATGAGCTGGCCAACAACCGACAAGACGAATGGCGGGGAAGAGGAACACGATGTCCAGTGAGGTGTCTGACAAAGGCTTAAAATCGGTCCTTTTATACATTGTGTGATTTAACATGTGTAATAGTTTGAACTTTGATTTTTAATAGTTTTTTGTACAAAAAATGAATAAATATATAAAAGACAAGCTTTTTGTTATTATCCTTAACAAATGTTAACAAAAAGGTTCTAAGTCAGACAACTTTAACTATGTATAACACATATATATATCACAAATTTTGATATATATTTTAACAAATCTAATATTTAAAGATGTCAAAAAGCACCCAGAATTTTTTTTGAATTTATTAAAATAATAAGTTTTTTCTCTTTCCCCGAAAAAATAGTTTTTATGACTCAGAATGTTTTTTCAAAGGAGTCGCTGTTGATATATTTTGCAGTTTCACCAGTAAATTCAAAACTTTAGATTTTTTTTTTTTTTTTTTTTTTTGCTATGTTACCGTGAAATGCTTTGCTTGTTTAGGTAGAAAGCTTTTTATAGCTTCTATCAAAGAAGCTAGGAAAAAGCTTTCTTCCTAAGAAGTTTATTAGAAGCTTTTTATGGCTTCCGTTCAAGTATGACTCACAACAAACAATAACCTTAAAATACATTTTTTGTAAATTGAGACTTTTTCGATTTCTGGTAAATAAAGACTTTTTTTCAATTTTTTTTGCATATAGCAATTCTTCAAGATATTTCTTGTAATTAGAGACACTTCTTGCAAATAGAGATATTTTTAAAGTTCTTTTAAATACTAAATAATCATAAAACGTTTTAAAATAGCAAAACTGTCATTCATTTTTTAAAAGACGGGGGTAGAAATTAACGACAAACAAGAAAAAGCGTATAACGGATTGCAAAAAAATCAAATTGTTTATGTAATGGAACTGGAAATTTGCTTACCATCAACTTCATCACTGAGCACTTTTTAAAATGCAAAAAAAAAACTTTATAACGGCAAGCCCTCCTCAGTATCCTCTTTATCTAGATGGGCATCCTCTGCATTCATTAATGTTAATTTGTCCAAAATGTATATTGTTGTAAAATCTTTTATACAATTTTTCAAGTTTCACTTTTAAAGTAAACATAACATATTAATTATATAATTTATAATTATATATTTATTGAATAAAACTAGTTCAATTTTAAGTTTCTTTTTTTTTTAAACTATATGTAATTAAATTATCGTGTTTATTCAATAACCTTAAAAAATATTGACATTTCTTCAAAATAGAGATATATTTTCTTGTAAATAGAGACTCTTTCAGTTTTTAAAGGAAAGAAATAATGTGTCTATATTTTGTAGACTTGTCTTTAAAATATAGGCATTATTATTTTCTTGAGAATATTTAGCATTCATTCAATTACTATGAAAACATGAAACACTATAGAGCAATAAAACTTTCATTTCTTATTTAATAAAACGGGGGTCAATATTTAATTTAAACTCTTTAGCTTTTTGTTCTTCATTATTTGTAATTAAATACGTATGTTTTTTTATAAACGTCGTTTTATGTAATTTAACATTTTTATTTATTTTTGAATATAAAAAAATATGATTCAACCGAAGTCCTAATTATTGATGAAATATCAATCTTGTCAGTGAAAGTTCTAAAAACATTAGATCTACTATTAAAAACACTTAAATAATTAAAACTACAATTTGGTGGTTGCGTGTTACTAGTTGCAGGAGATTTTTTTCCAACTTATACTCGTAGGCGAAGAAACTCTTTCGTTGAAGACTCCTTTTGGAAAGAAGGCAATTTTATTACTATTGTGTTAATTAAAAAATTTTGCTAAAATAAAGACCCTACTTTTTAAACATATCTCGACAACGAGCGACAGGGTATTTATTGCAAAGGAACCTTTTTCATATTTAATGAAACGCTCAGTACCATGCGATAAACATTTAAATATTTATGTACAATAGAGACAGAATAGCACAAAACAATGAATATCTGAAAAAGACAAAATTGGCCTAATTTATTTTTAAAATTCGATTCAAAACATTTCGTTAAAACACAAAATTTTCGTTTTTAAAAAAATTTGCCTATACTCCCATCATCAGATGTTCCCTCCAAGCAATCAGAGAATGTTGGCTTCATATCATGACAATTACTAATGGTAGTGTCATCAGCAAACAATGCCAACTTCAATTAGAGAATCTTTGGAAGATCGTTAATGTAAATTAAAAAGAGTAGAGGGCCAAGGATAGAACCTTGAAGAACCCCTAAAGTTACAAGATATGAAGAATAGTGCTGTCCTTTGAGAACAACTTTTATACTACAAATGGAAAAAAAAGATTCAATAATCTTAAAGATGTTATTTGATACACCGTAAGAAGAAAACTTATGGAAAAGACCAGCATGCCAAACTTTATCAAATGCTTTAGAAATGTCAAGAGCAATAGCCTTAACCTCTCCACCTGGGTTTAATACACGATAAAACCTATCGGTTATTACTGCTAAAAAATCAACTGTAGAACAAAAAAATCAAAATCCATATTGATTATTAGAAAGTAAGTTATTAAATTCAAAATGAAAAATAAGGTGTTTATTAATCAAAGATTCATAAACCGTGCTTATGATAGGAAGACGACTAACGGGACGGTAGTGAGACAAATCAGATTGCTCACCAGAGTTATTGATAACAGGGATAACCGATGCCGCATTCAGCACGGCGGAAAACAAGACTCCTGATAACCCCTGATGAAATAGATTTAAAAGTATAAAAGACTGCTCCAGTAAACACTTCTTCAAGAATAATGGAGAAGAGTGAGGTTAAACCTGGAGTTGTCGAGAGGGAAAAAAAGATTCTATTCCATCTTGAATCCACAAAGTTATGTAAGAAGCACATTTGTTAGCGGGAAGACAAAAGATTTCTACCCAAGGGACATCACGAAGAAAATCACGGAAAGAGTCCCACTTAGCTTTAAGGTAGTTGTAAGACGTACAATGATAGGGGGATACCTATGATGAAAAAGAATGATATAATAATTTTAGAGCAATCAAACTGTGATCAGAAGCATCTAAGGGTAAATGTGGAGAAACTGAGCACTGACTAGGATCAGAAACAAGACAAAGGTTGATTATAAAAGGTAAATGATTCGGGTTGTCTCGAAAGCAAATTGGAAAGTTGACTATTTAAATTTGAAATTGAGAAAAGCAAAGGTTGAGGGCTTTAACGCCAGCAGAGCCACTGATAATAGAGCCATGCCATTTAATGTGATGAGCATTAAATTTATTCATTACAGATATATTGGCTGTTGGATTAAGACAGAAGGTTTTTCAATTTTATCAGAAACAATATCAAAAAGAGTGCCCACTTAAGGTGAAGGAGAGCAATATAAAACGAAAAGAAAAACGATTGAGTAAAGTGGTGCTAAACGATAACACGCAAAAGAATAGTCTGTGCATTCAAATCTAATTTCGCGTCTGCCCATGAGTATTTTTATCGAGATACCATCTCTAGCCTTTACTCAAACCAAGTGCCCCAAGGTAGGGGGTGTTTTAAAATGGAGTTGTTTTCTCCTAGTCTTTGCCTAAAATAGCTTATCCTGCAAGACAGCAGGACATGAAGCAGGTTGTACTTCGTTACATGTTACCATGTAACCCAATACAACCTGCTTCTTGTCCTGCTTATGCAGGATACATGTTATGCAGGATAACCTGACCTGACAGCAGCAGAAAAATTAAATAGTGTTTAGCCCCCATTTCTCTATTAATATATTAATATAATAATTAATATATTAAAACATATTAGTTATAAGTATTTTAAAAAATGTTTAATATAAATAAATTAAAAAATATTTGTTATAAGTATTTTAAAAAATGTTTAATATAAATATATTAAAAAATGTTTAATATAAGTATATTAAAAAATGTTTAATATAAGTATATTAAAAAATGTTTAATATAATTATTTTAAAAAATGTTGAATATAAATATATTTTAAAATGTCTAATATAACTATATTTAAAAGGGTTTAATAATAATATATTTAAAAATGTTTAATATAAATATATTAAACATTTTTTTCTTAGTAGGTGTTTTGTTTTATGCGTAATGTTTTAAAAGTTTTTATTTTTAATAGGCGTGAAATATAATATTCTTAGGATTTTAAGTGATGCAACTCTGTTAACTATATAGTCATTTATAGTTAGCTGACAAAGTTAGAAAAGGAAGTCATCGGATTTAGTCTGGTGATGAATTAAAATACACCGATTTTTAAGTATATTCAAAGAGAGTTTGTTCAATTTGAACCAGTCATTAAGGTTTTCTAGCTCACAATTACTGTAGCAAAAGTTGTTTTTATATCAGAATGGGTATAAAAATGATTTCATTAACAAAAAAGAACAACATTTAGCATGTTTGAGGATAGGTATTTATCATTTATTTAAATAGAAAATAAAAAGGGTCAATGAATATAGTCTTGAGATGCAGAGGTTATTGTTTTTAATTTTTTACATGTTGAATTATAAGGAAATCCTTGTTTTCTTTTTTTAAAGTAACATTGAAGCCAGTTTAGGTTGCTGTGTACTACTCCATAGGTTTCTAGTTTGTGCAGGAAGATTTCATGATCAATAGTGTCATTAGAATTTGCTAAGTCGATGAACATGACGAGAATATAATTTTTGTTAGAAAACCCTTCCAGAATTTGACTAGCTTAATCAAGAAGTCTATAAAGGGTTGAATGTCCATTTTGACAACCAAAACGTTTGCTAATGTGAATTTCATAGCAAAATTGTTTTAAGCTCAGCTTTAGATCTTTGGTAGGCACCTTTGCCGCACTTTGACATTTTTGTAACAAACTCGGCAACTGCCTACGAATTTCCTACATTTATGTATATGTATGTATGTATGTATGTATGTATGTATGTATGTATGTATGTATGTATGTATGTATGTATGTATGTATGTATGTATGTATGTATGTATGTATGTATGTATGTATGTATGTATGTATGTATGTATGTATGTATGTATGTATGTATGTATGTATGTATGTATGTATGTATGTATGTATGTATGTATGTATGTATGTATGTATGTATGTATGTATGTATGTATGTATGTATGTATGCATGTGTTTATATTTGTATGCATGTACTATCAATTCCTTAATACAAGCTGTGGTAATAAAAAAAAGGAATTTGAGTCCAGATTTAATAAAGTGTGTTTGGGGTGGTGGGTATGAATAAAATGTGTGTGTGTGTGTGGGGGGGGGAGGGGGGGGGTTACATTTTCTTTATGTTACAATATAACTATTTTTTACAACAAATTTCAGTTTATAAACTTAAACTTATGATTTTTACAGATCACGCATAAAATTTTTAAATCTTTAAAATAATTTTTTATTAAACAGCGAATATTTCTGTTATCGTTTTAATAATAAAATACAGCTATAAAAAAATACCTTGCAATATTTCAAAAACCAAAAAAAAAGAAATCCAATTTATTTCAATAAGTAAATTAAGATTTCAAACTCGATAATAACTTAATAAAATGTTTGTAAATTTTTTTATTAACAAAGTTTGAACCTATATATCAGGATATTAATCAAGTTAATCCGAGGCAGATTTAATTTACTATGGTAACCAGTGCAACTATTTAATTTTTAATAAAACTGCCATTTGAGTTACAATTTTACTTCAAGTCAATTTTTAATTATGATTTTTTTTTCTAAAGAGTTGTAACATTGATGATGATTAAGTTCTTTTGTTTTATATGATTTTAGTTGATAAAAATTATTCATCATGGTTTTTAAATTAAAGTTTAAAAATTTGACAAGATTTAACTTAATAACTAAATTATATTTATTTAAACTAAAGATAAAAAACTAAAAAACTGAACAAACACAAAGACGTAACTTCCTAAGTAGAACTTTGACAGTTGTATTTAAGGAGTTTCAATTTAACTGATGAATGGTATTGAATGCATATCGTTTTTTAAGACGGTTATTGTATTAAATTTGTCATATTTTAAACGGTGAATAACTTGATTATGCTTTAAAATGTTTTATTTAATTATACATTATTTGAAGTCATTATTCTTTGAGCTATAACTATATAACAAAAATAAGTATAACAAAACAACATTCGAACAAAACAACATTCGAACAAAACAACATTTGAAACAACAAAACAACATTTGAAAGTCATTAGATTTAAATTAGATTTATATCAACAAAAAAGTTTTTTTTTTTTAATTTTTGTAACAGATTTAAAACTTGAATTTTTTATTCAAGAACGCAAACGTTTCATTTTTTTTTTGCAAATAAAATCCCAACAGGCATTTTTTTTTTAAAGTTGCGTTCTAAAAGCCTTTCAAAAATCTTTTAAACGTCTCCTAAACATTCTCGTAATTTTTGTAATTTTATAAGTAAAATAAAAAACTCTGATAAAAACATTTTTAAGAATGTCCAAAAAAAAAGCTCTAAATAAGAAAAAAAAAATTAGCAAAAAAAAAAAGAAAAACATATGGCGAAAATATTTAGCGTGAATATTTTTGCGAATTAAGCGTATCGCGATCGCGTTACGTTTAAATCAAGCCCTTTGGTACTTTGTTATATATTTTAGTATTAATACTTTTTTAGCACATTAAAATAGTATAATCAGTTGACTACTTTTATATACTGGATTTTTTCAAGATATCTGTGTAAATTTTCCTTTTTCAAATTTGATAAAATTTTTTCTCAATGTAGTTCACAAGTTTCCTAACATTTTTAGCACTCCCCAACACCTTATGCCTACCAGACAGAGTTAGTAATTTAAACCCTTTTTTTTAATCTCTAAACTGTTGCTGACAAGTTTGTGTTGCAGTTAGATAAACAGATTTCATCTGGATATTGCCAATAATGAAGTACTTTATATTTGGGTTTCAATTTAAATATTTTAAATATTATATGTTAATAATGTCAAATTTCATATGCTCAATCTTAAATATTTTAACGGTATAATGATAATGTGCATCTTTTTTAAAATGTTTAAGATGCCTAAAAATGTGATCATACCGTGGTGGCATTTTAAAATCATCTATTTATAATAATATAACACGATAAATTAATTTATCACAGTGTGTTATATACTTTATTTAGAATCCTAATAAGTAATCATAAAACATTTCTCAAGACATGAAATTGGGAATGGAGTTTTGGTTCATAATAATCGAAGTACTACATGTTTTAATAAAATATATTTGTAAGTATCCTACACTTGGTTGTAATTGTAAGTTTTAATCGTGATATTCAGGGACGGATCTAGGATTTATTTCTCCATTAACATAATTTTTGCTCAAAAATTTACCCGCCCCCCTCAGTTTTAGCTCCCTAACCCCCATTTTCGGCACGCCTTCCGTGACTAGCCGACTCTGTTATATTTTTATTAGATAATATTAAGATAATATTAAATAATAATAGCATTAGATATCGTAATATTAAAGTTGGAATAATAGAAATTGTAACTAAATTCGGCTCAATATCTTTACTTTCAAACATACACGTTTAAATTTATATTAAATACAAACTATTTTATTATTTTCTTGAAATCTACAATGCACTTGAGGTAAGAATAAACAAAAATTTTTAGGTTAGTACCTCGTGCAACCTGGAAATTACTACTCTAAGACCTTGAATAGTTTAACTAATAAAAATCTTAGTCAACTAATTGAAAATAATTGTCACTAATACTTTAGGAGCAAATTGTGGCAAATTCAATTCCAGTTCCCCGACAATTCTCGTGGTATTAGTCTTTTTATTAACTTTTATTTAGTATCATTACGAAACTTCTAGAATGTTACTTTTATGTCCTAGTTAGAGAAAGCCAATCCAATCAGTTTGGTTAAAAAAAAATTAGCTCTATACTACACGCAGAAATTTTATTGAGCGAAACCATGAACCATCATATTAACAATAACACGCAATTATTTATGTGCAGTCTAAATACAAATGAAGCAATTGATACTTGCAACTAGAATTTGCTATTTGAGAAGCTTTATTTCAAAAAAAAAACTTCCTTTATCTCTTGCTCAGACAATCTCATCGCTATATCTATCACGTATCAAAACAATTGTTTTGATACGTGTTAGATATAGCGATGTTCTATTGCCACATTTATATAGCATTTATACTGAATACATCTTAAATGAAATCGTCTCAGAATGGAAAATAGGTTCAATTATAAATAACATCTATACTGATGTCAATGCATACGCATTTAATGTAAACTTGCTTCGTCCAACAATCTCTGGTTTGCAAATACAAATTGTTAGGTTTTAAGCATATGGAATATCAAACTAAATCAATATCAAGCTAAACACTGAGAAAAACGAATTTCTGATTTCTAGTTAAAGTTTAATTTCCAACAATGTTATTCAAATTAAAGTAACTTATATATGTATATATATATATATATATGTATATATATATAAATATATATATATATATATATATATATATATATATATATATATATATATATATATATATATATATTTTATATATATATATATATATATATATATATATATATATATATATATATATATATATATATATATATATATATATATATATATATATAAACTAATTTAAATATCAGATAATACGAATTCTCTCAATACTAAATAATTTATTTGAAATTTTTCGCTGGATTATAGGCACCGGCATCATCAGCATATACTATAATATAAATAGAAAAATTGTGACCGTTAAATAATAACAAAAATTTTTGTTGTTATTTAACGGTCACAATTTTGTAATTATATTATATTATATGCTGACAAAATACATTTTCAGCGCTGACATTAAATATACGCAGCATGAGTAAAAACTTTGAAAACTTTAAAGATATGCTAAAAGACATGTCACGAATTTACGATAATATGCCTTTTAGAAACATGGTGCAAAGACGAAAATACCATAAACTCAAATTTTCAATTACAAGGATATAAAGCTCTCCATCAAACTCGTAGTAGAGGTACTGGCGGAGGAATATGTTTCTACACACATAATACAATACACTTTAAAAAAGTAGAAAGCCTCAGCATACTGAACGCAAACTGTGAATTTTTCACGGTTGAATTAACAAACCAAAATAAAGCAAATGCGTATATAACTGGCTTATATAGGCCACCAGATGGCAATATAAAATCTTTTAAAAAACATATAAATCTGTACCTAAAACTGGCTAAAAATAAGCGCTTATATATAATGGGAGATACTAATTTGGATCTTTTAAAAATAAAAACTAATAGCAATGTCAAATGCTTTTTAAATAATCTCTTACAGCACGGCGTAGTACCGTTAATAAATAAGCCGACTCGAGTAACTCTCCAAACCGCTACCCACATCGATAACATATTTACAAATAATACTATAAAATTAAACATTCAAAGCGGAATAATAAAATCTGACATAAGTGACCATTTTCCAATATTTTTTCTACTTAACAATTTCAACAACAAAAAAGAAAACAAAACAATGATTATAACAAAAAGGCAAATAAATCAAACAAATTTAACAAAGTTCCGAAGCAACTTAGCAATGGAAAACTGGGATCAGTTTGTTAATTGCAAAGATACTAACACAGCTTACAATATTTTTAAACTCACTTTTGCAAGTTTGTACGAAAAAGCGTTTCCGAAGCTTGAACAGTTAACTAAACTCAAAAACCTTAAAAGTCCTTGGATGACAAAAGGTCTTATCAAATCTTCAAAAAAAAAAAAAAAGCTTTATGAAAAGTTTTTGAAAAAAAAGACTTATAAAAACGAAAAAATATATAAACAATACAAAAATCTATTTGAAAAATTAAAAAAGCATTCAAAAAAAAACTATTATTGCAATTTATTAGAAAACTTTAGCGGTAACACAAAAAAAACATGGGGCGTAATTAAAGAGGTAACAGGGAAAAAAAAGATGCCATTAAAGTATTCCCGCAATACTTAAAAACAGATGAGAATGATACAGTAGCCAATAAGGCAATAGATATTGCAGAGAAATTTAATAATTATTTCATAAAAATTGGAGAAAAACTAGCTAATAAAATAACTCCTGGAAAAAAATGTTATAAATCGTATTTAGAAAAAAAAACGTCAGTTATGAACGAGCTTCATATAATTCCGGGTGAGCTTAAAAAAGCATTTAATACCTTACAACAAAACAAAAGTCCAGTTCTAGATGACATTAGCGTGAACGTTGTAAAAAATGTCTACGATATTATTGAATATCCCCTTCTGCATATCTGTAATCTGTCTTTAAAAAATGGGGTATTCCCTGATCAGCTAAAGCTAGCAAAAGTTGTTCCTTCATTTATAAGCGGAGATAATTTTATAGCTTCTAACTACAGGCCTATTTCTATTTCATCATGCATTTCAAAAATATTGGAGCGCATAATGCACAATAGACTTTACAACTACCTGTTAAACCACCACCTGCCTAATAATAACCAATATGGTTTTCAAAAACACCATTCAACAGAACACGCTATAGCCAAACTTGTCAACGAAATTTTAAATGGGTTTGACAACAATAAATATACTCTTGGGGTTTTTCTCGATCTTTCAAAAGCGTTTGACACAGTTGACCATGAGATTCTTCTTTATAAACTGTATAATTATGGAATAAGAAATAACAATTTAAAATGGTTTCGCTCTTACCTTAATAATCGGAAACAAGCTTTATCATATGACAACACTGTAACACGACTTGAAAACATTACTTGTGGGGTCCAACAAGAATCAATTCTTTGTCCATTGTTATTCCTCGTTTACATTAACGATATCTACTTATCTTCTAACATACTTAACTTTGTCCTTTTTGCTGATGATACGCAAGTATTCTTTAGCCACACAAACATTAGCCTATTATTTGACACTGTTAATCAAGACCTTGAGAACCTGAACGAATGATTTAAGGCTAACAAACTCTCTTTAAATGTCGAAAAAAGTAAATATATTCTTTTTACAAAATTATCAAAATCTGAAACCCTCCCCTTAAAACTACCTGATTTACTAATTGATAAAACAAAACTTAAACGAGAATACTCAATCAAGTTTCTAGGCGTAATTCTTAATGAACATATTAGCTGGAGTAATCATATCAAAGTAATAGAAAATAAAATATCTAAAATTATTGGTATTATGTATAAAACTAAACATCTCCTGAACGCAAATTGCTTAAAAAATATTTATTTTGCATTTATTCATAGCTACATCAGCTACTACAACGTTATCTGGGCAAGTACTTATCCTTCAAAGCTAAATACAATCTACAAAATACAAAAACGAGCAAGTCACTTGATATTAAATGCAAATAAATACGCTAGTGCCAGACCACTACTAAGAGAAATTGGAGTGCCTAATGTCTATGAAATAAATATTCTTAATATACTTATTTTTATGTTCAAGTTTAAAAATGGTATGCTACCAAGCATTTTCCAAACTTACTTTTTTTCTTTAAACCACAAATACGAAACTAAATACTCAATAAATAACTTTTGTATACCTAAAACATTATTAAAACAAGCTGATTTTTCGATATCTTCGATATCGCGGTTATGGAACTTGGTTTTAACGAGTAATATAAAAACTTTAACTTCAACTCAACAATTTAAACGTGCAACAAAACAACACTTATTTGATTTTGATACAAAGCAATTACTATCCTTTTATTAAAAATTTTGATAATGTTAATTGTTTAATATCTAATAAATTGACGCAACATGTTAATTATATTGTATGTTACTTAAAACATGTTTGATATTATTTTATATTATAATAATAACGCAATTTGTAAATGCAATATTTATTATAACTTACGCCATTTGTAGATGGAATATAAAACAGAACTTATTTGGTTTTGTATGTATATATGAACGGACTTATATTTGCATGTATGTGTGTGTGTGTGTGTGTGAACGTGTATAATAAAAAGAAAAGTAGAATAAAATAGAGAATTAAAAATAGTAATAATTTTTAAAAAATATTAAAAAAATTTTTTTTTTTCATTTCTTTTTTTTCTGCAAATAGTAAATTGATTGTTAAATCAGTTTTCTCTTTAGTTTCTACTTTCTTTTTTCATTTTTATCGGCTGAATTTTTTAGTTATATTAACGGGGCTGGATGATAAGACCATGTCTTCTGCCGGCTCCGGTCGAAACTTTAATGTTTTATTTTTATGTTGTAAAAACATTGTAAAAGCATTTTTTTTTTTAATGACGCAAATAAATAAAAAAATAAATATATACATATATGTGTACATATATATATATATATATATATATATATATATATATATATATATATATATATATATATATATATATATATATATATATATATATATATATATATA
>NC_088927.1:39500000-39502500 GCF_038396675.1 Hydra vulgaris
ATATTGCTTGGGAGGTAGAGGTCACTGACGCCATCACGAAGGATTCGGAGGTATTTTTGAATAAAAGTTTTCTGGTAAGTAGTTGCTTTTGCGGTATTAGGAGCATACGGGAATCTATTAGGGTTTCTGCTGTTGGTTTGAGTTAAATTAGTAGTTATAGGATGGCATGGGTCTGCAAGGATCTTTTTGAGTGTATTAATACAGATTCTGTCAAGTAACTCTTCGATGTCGAAAATAATATTGAAGCTGCTTGAATTGGTTACATCAATTCCAATAATTTGTAGGGCATTTTTATGAAAATGTTGGATCTCTCTTTTTGCAGCAGCACTGCACGAAGTAAGAATAGGAGCGCTATATATCAAGTGGCTAATAGCGTAAGATCGGTAGACCTGTAAAAGGTTTGGCTGAGTGTGACCAATTTGCTTAAGACGTCTGAGCAGATATGGTATTGATCCCAATCAATATTCTCATTGAGCATGGTTCCAAGATATTTGTGGCTGCTGACTATTTCAAGTTCAGTGTTATTGAGTACAATGGATGGTAAAGCTTGAATTTCGGAGCATCTGGGAATAATTCTTATGATTTTACATTTCGGGCCATTAAGTTTCATTCCATTTACCTTTGACCAAAGAGCGACACCATCAACAATGGATTGAGGCAGGTTGGTAGGAAATTTATCATTAATTATATAGGTCAGAATGTCATCAGCATAATTTTCGAGGATGGTTTCAGGTGGAAGATAGACGTTAATGTCGGAAATAAATAGAATGAACAGGATTGGACCTAGAACACTACCCTGAAGTACACCTGCTTCGATACATTTCCAGTCAGTGGTGTGATCATTTGTTTTAATTCTTTGTTGACGATTAGATAAGTAAGCTGCGATCCAAGAGGTGAGCCAGCTAGGTAGAATGTTCACTAATTTTAACAATAAATTGTAATGACTGACGAGATCAAAAGCTTCTTCGAAATCAAAGAATATTGCATAAATTGATTTGTTGATATCTTTTGCATGAGTCCAGTCCTCTATAATTTGAATAATAGCGTCCATCGTACATCGGCCTGGAAGGAAACCGAACTGTTTGTTAGAGACCCATATGTGCTTGGTGTGATAGACAATGAATATGGTAATAATACGTTCAAAAACTTTAAATAATGCGGATGTAATGGCAATTAGTCGATAGTCATTAGACGATTGTGGGTTAGAAATTTTTGGAATCGGTGTTATGTTTGCTGATTTCCATTGGTCAGGTAGGTAACTGTTTTCTATAAGGCGGTTGAATAAGATGCAGAGTGATAAGGCGATTTCAAAGCGAGCAGATTTGAGTAAAAACGGAGAGAGATCATCTGGTCCTGAGGAACCTATTTTGAGTTTGCTGAGTTGCTTGACAATGTTATTAAGGGTAAAAATGGGGGTAGTAGGCGGGTTTGCCTCTCGGTTAATGAAGCATGAGAGGCTGGGTTGTTTCTTGCCAGTCCAAACACTTTGAAAATGATCATTTAATTGGTTTGCTAGTGTCTTAGAGATAAGGATTGTGATTTTATCTTTATCAGCAAGACTGATTTCACGCCAAAAATCTGTTTTTCCAGTAGTTAAACGCCTGTTATAGATTCTTTTTCTTTTGGTAATTAGTTTACTAATTCGAATTGCAAGTGCTTTCCACTCTTTGTAGTACCCGGAGAAAAAGAGTTGTTGACGCTCTTTTATAAGGCCTTGAATAAGTTGTGTTATCCAAGGCTTAGGGTTAACGAGCGTTGTTGTTTTTAGAGGTTGGCATATGTCTTGGGCAGAGAGTATAAAATGATAAAAGATGTTGCAAGCAACTTGTATTTCATACGGTGAATCAACTAAGATTTTAATATTGGTAGATCGTATCAGTGCAACAGTGTCAGCAATTCTACCTGACCGGTAAGCAACCTTGTGGGGAACCGGGCGAGTAGATTTATAGAGTTTTAGAGGAGGTTGACTAACTACAACAAGGTGATCTGAATTACCAAAACTAGGAAGAGTATTCGACAAATAGCATTTAGGGGCGTTACTCAAGATGATGTCAAGAATAGATGATTTTTGGTAAGGTGTGTGTTGAGATGAATGAGTTGGTGAGAACGACAAATAAAGTCAGTAGGGCAGCCATTTAGATCCCCTGCAAGAAATATTAGTGGTTTATTGCCGATTGTGCAACGAGTTATGGCTGGTTCAATGAGTTGTGCAAGTTGATAAGATGCATTGCGCTGCTCACTTTTAGACCAAACCGGGATATAGGCACATATAACTAGGCAAGAAGAGTATCCTCGGGGGAGTAATTTTGGGTACACACGAGGGATTGTTAGTTCGATTTCTTGTTTAGGCACCAAATTAAACGAGTAGTCTGTAGTTAATTTTATTTTTTCTATTTTATCTGAGTATTTTTTGTTTATAAATATAGCAGTACCACCACCCATGCGATCTTGACTTTCATTGCTTATGCAAGTGTAATTATTATTGATTTGAGAAAGAATA
>NC_088927.1:39507500-39527500 GCF_038396675.1 Hydra vulgaris
TCTAGAATATTAGAAGCTTTGCTTAAATCATTATTAAAGATTAAAAATAAAACTGGTCCTAATATAGATCCTTGAGGAACGCCGTATGTAATTGACATATTGTTAGTTTTTTCATTTCCGAATGAAATATATTTTTTGCTATTAGATAAGTAGCTTTTAAACCACGCTATATTTATATTTTTGATTCCGTAGTTTTCTAATTTTTAAATTAAAATACTATGATCAACAGTGTCGAACGCTTACTAAGATCTATAAAAACACCTAAAGTGAACTGATCTTAAAAATGTTGAAAAATAATCTGAATGATAGAAATATTTGCATGATCAGTAGAACGCCCCGTTTTAAAGCCAAATTTTTTGTTATAAAGAATATTAGTTTTTTCTAAAAATAAGTATAATTTGTTATGCATGATGCGTTCTAGTATTTTCGAGAAGAATGGAAATAAGTCTTTAGTTAGAAATATTAGTATCATCTCCAGACTTAAAAACTAGTATTACCCTTGAAATTTTAAGTTTTTTGGAAAGACGATATATGTTTAAACGATAGATTAAATATATGCAATATAACTACTTTAATATAGAAAATACATTTAACTACAACATTACTACTATTATTATCAAATCCTTGTGCTTAGTTTAATTTTAATGAACTCGCAGAAAATTTGAAATTTGTTTGATTTAAGGTTCCGAAATAGGATTAAGGGGACCACTTCCCATTTTTTGTGTAAAAAAAAATTTTAACAACATAATTTTTATATCAGACATCACCAAATAAGAGGTTGTGCGATTTAGTAGCATGAAAAAAGTTTTTCAATATATATATATATATATATATATATATATATATATATATATATATATATATATTTATATATATATTTAAATATATGTATACATTTATATGTATATATATATATATATATATATATATATATATATATATATATATATATATATATATACATATATACATATATACATATATATATATATATATATATATATATATATATATATATATATATATATATATATATATATATATATATATATATATATATATATATATATATATATATATATATATATATATATATATATATATATGTATATATGTATATATATATATATGTATATATTTATATATATATATATATATATATATATATATATATATATATATATATATATATATATATATATATATATATATATATATATATATATATATATATATATATATATATATATATATATATATATATATATATATATATCCACACACACACATATATATATATGTATATATATATATATATATATATATATATATATATATATATATATATATATATATATATATATATATATATATATATATATATATATATATATATATATATGTATATAAATAAAGCCACACACACATTATTAGTCTAACTAAACTAACTGGAACTAAGAAACTAGAGATAAGAAAAAAGTAAAATAAATGCTAGTACCGACTGAAAAAAGCCATGTTTAAGTCTATTTAAAATTATTCAATTAGAGTTAGAAACCTCATCACATTAATTTCAGAGACGTTTTGCTTAAAGGAGAAGCTGAAGTGTGCAGGCATTTCTCTGCTCTGATGAACTTAAAAATGTTAAAAAGTATACTAAAGCAAGCAACTTTATATCATTTTCTAGCTGATAATATGAAATACCATTAACTATAGTAATTGGGTTTTATCTTTAGAGTAACAAAATCTTTACTATCTTCTTGCTTTGGGATAAAACAATCCATTTCAGAAGTTGCAGAAGACTGACTATGAGACTGCACTGGACATTTGTTATTTAAAAATTTCATTTCTTGTTGAATCAGTCCATCGATTTTTTTATTTGCGAATATTTAGCCTATGTGTAGCCTTAATTGCATTTGAGACTGAAAAATTAATTTTTGTTTTAAATCTTTAATTTACCAACAAAGTCTTTCGACGAAAACTAAGAGCGAAGAACGTATATTGGGTGGTATATCAGAATTTTGTAAATTTTGAACGATTCAGAGCAATTGATTCAATTGTTATAAACTTTCTAGAAAAGTGATTGGTTATAAAAAACAATCTTTATCTTTCTTTTTTTTTGCGGAGGGTTTGTCGCAACTGTCGCAAATTGTCATTTTATTAAATAGAGATTGTTCTAAACCGTTTTTTAACCATTAATTAATGATTTAGAGTACAATGCATCACTTGCTACAAAGTGATCGGAATTATTTGTAAAATTGTACAAACTAGATTGGTTAAAGCGTAAATTATTTTTTTAACCAATCGCAATTGTATTTAGTGAAGAACAATTGCATTAGTTGCTCCAAAATGCAGGAAATTTGGTCTAAGTAACGAATAAGTCTCTATAGAAGATTGAGTTTAGATTTAATAACTTTTTTCGAGTTTAAAACAAGTATTTCATTTGTTTTGAATATCAGAATCTACTTTAATTTTGATTAAGAAAAATAAAAATAAGAAACACTTAAATTTAGCTGTGAATAAAGACTGATGGATGCGCATCAGGGGCGACCCCCTAAATCCGCCCTAGTTAAAAAAGTGTTATATTGACATTTTATAAAAATAAAATCTAAATCTAACTTCCTAAATCTGCTTGTTCATATAAAAAAAAACAAATTGTGTTGGTAAAATATTTAACATACGGTAACCGATATAAATTTTTTTTTTTTTCAATATTTCTAAAAATTTTAAAAAACGTATTTTAACCATAAAGAAGATCTTGTCAGTTTACATGCGTAATAATATATATAGAAACGGATCAATTCATACGTAATATTAAATCGGCACTTTCGTATTTTCTAAATTTACGCATCTTAAGTATTATTTTGCTTGAATACGCATTTAGTTCTTAACATTTTGTTTTGGAATATATATACAAGTTGTGAAATATATATACATATAAATATATATATATATATATATATATATATATATATATATATATATATATATATATATATATATATATATATATATATATATATATATATATATATATATATATATATATATATATATATATATATATATATATATATATATATATATATATATATATATATGTTTATATGTATATATATTTCACAACTTCTTAAACTAAAAATAAATCTTTTTTTCGACTAATTGTGAATATTTGTACTTTTAAATAACCCTTGCTAACAGAGATTTTGTTTTGGAACCAAAATTAGTCTTGCTTATGTATTTACACCTGGTGAATTCAAAAATGAAACTAAAAAATAAAAGCAAATATTTTCTCTCAATGGTAGAAATTTTAATTTTTTTTTTTTTAAAAAATTTTTTTTATTTTAGACTATCAAGGTTTTATTCATGTTTAAAACTTGCGATATTAGTTAGGTGTGTTTGCTAATATTTCTGGTCTAATCAATTTTTTTTTTAATTTTTTTATTAAACCAGGTTTGTCAGTAAAAAAAATAGGAACAGCTAAATATCCGTTTCTTCCATCTGCCATACGATCTATTCCACATTCGGATAGTTTACCAGTTCCTACTCCACCACAAAGTTGTGAGTTAAAAGCAGAAATAGCAGGCAGAAATGAAGTAGAAATAGAAGAAAAAAGAAGGAAGCAACCCTTTCACATCAAATGATACGGGTTTTTTGTTAGCAGATGATATGTCACACAGATTGAGTCACGCAGAATTAGGTATCTGTGCCAGATCTGGATTCGTCACAGAAAAAGAACTTCTAGGATTAAGACTAAAGCAGTGGAATCTCCTCCAATTTGATGTCAAGGTTTTACATTACAGTAGACGGCAACAGAATTTGCTTTCTTTTTTTGAGAAGGAAAATAGTCTTGTTGTTTGCATAGATGTCTTTGTATAAATGTATTGTCTTAATTTCAACTATGATCCAACTGAATGGATATTATTCATAGACTCATCTAAGTTAAGCTTAATAGCTGTCTTACTGTACAATGGAGACAGTCTTCCTTCTATTCCTATTGGCCATCTAGTTCACATGAAAGAGATTTATATAAGCATGAAATTTCTCCTTAACTCAATTAATTACAATGAACACTATTGGGAAATTTGTGATGATCCAAAAGTCATTGCCATATTTCTATGAATGCAATTCAGGTAGTACTTAAACACTCCTGCTTTTTGAGTGTTTGGGCCAGTAGAAAGAGAAATTCACATTATATAAAAGAAGACCAGCCTGCAAGAAATCTCACACAGATGAAAAAAATGTTATTGCTGAACTACTCGTGGATGCAAAAGATGTTTTTCTTCCACCATTACATATTTAGTTGGGTTTAATGAAACATTTTCTCAAAGGTATAACAAAGAATGCCAGTCTTTTAGGTATTTAAGAAACAAAGTTGCAAAAATAAGTGATGCAAAAGTTAAAGAGGGTATTTTTGTTGGACCACACATACTTCAACTAATGAAGGATGCTTCATTGGACAAAGTTTTGAAGGGGCAAGAAAAAGTTAGTTAGAAAGCTCTTAAGAGAGTGATTTGTGGATTTTTAGGCAACAAAAGAGATGATAACTACGTTCAATTGGTAACAGTACTTCTGCAAAAATACCATTAACTTGGTTGTAACATTTCCTTTAAGGTTCATTTCCTCTACTCACACCTAGAATTCTTTCGACCCCCCCTCCCTCTCCCTCTCCCTTAGTTGTGGAGCTAATTGTGACAAACATGGGGAAAGGTTTCGCCAAGTTACTTCTGTAATGGAAAAAGAGTTTCAGGGTTGTTAGAATGGCATTTACTGTTGCAGATTACTGTTGGTTTGTGTGTTGGGATGCTCCAGAGTTGGTCTAGAAAAGGAAAGCAATAAGATCACGATCTCAGACTAATATTCAATAATCATCTTTTTACCTATTTGTTTATTGATCATAATTTTTTTGTTTAAAACTGTTAGAATAATAAAAAAAAATAATCTATCATATATATAAATATATATATATATATATATATATATATATATATATATATATATATATATATATATATATATATATATATATATATATGTATATATATAATAAGAGCTATTATATAATATAATATAGGTTTATAATATAAATCTATTATATATATATGTGTATATATATATATATATATATATATATATATATATATATATATATATATATATATATATATATATATATATATATATATATATATATATATATATATATATATATATATATATATATATATATATATATATATAATAAGAGCTTGTAAATTATATGTTATATTGCTCTGTTGCAAATCAACTGAAATAAAAATTTATTGCTATTGTATATCTCAGAAGCTAGAGCTAATACAAAAACTTTGTTGTCATTTGCTTATTTTTAAGCCCAAAATTAGTATGATTTGAATAACATTTGTCAAGGTAAAAAAAACATATTTTATTGTTGCCCAGTGTAATTTATCTTCTTTTTAAATATATTTGAAGTTATTGGTGTATTTAGTTAACTATTTTTCGACTAAAATTTTATTTAATTTTGTTTCTATGTCTAACTATTATTATTATTATTATTATGATCTGTAGAAGCTTTGCGAAAAGATTCGTTGGCACTTTGCCGTCCATACCATTTTGTAGCTCTAGTCTGTTTTTTATTTATATATTTGTAATTAAATTTTGTTTACTTGTGAAAGGAAATTGTAGTTTATATATAACCAGTTTCAATAAAAAAAATTGGAAAAATAAAAGGTGTGTGTTCTGAAAAATAAGCAAGTCATTTAGGTTAAACTGGTACGAGTCGCCATTTTAAGTAGCCATTTTTAAAATATTTGACATTATCAACCCAAAACGTAAACACGAACGTTTTACAAGAGTAATGTTCGGACTCAGCATCCTTAAAAGCACAAGAATATAGGGCGTTTATGAGATAAAACGGTTTAAAACCTTTTAACAGTTCGCTCAATCTTATTGCAAGAACTGAAATGCTATTTGAAACCACTTTTAGCTACGTTCTCGTTTAAGTTTGTCTAGTATACCACTTTTCTTTCATATTCAAAAAACTTTTAATTATGAAAATAGAGCGGAAACTAACTAAGAAACAGTTTTGACATATTTTAATAGAGGCAATTTATTTATTTACTTAATTGATACAATTTTATTTCATTATTTTCATCAATGATTGAAAGGCAGTGTAATCGATTGGGGCTATTTTATTCTAGTTTTCAATATGTTTTCCATCATTGGTCTAGTTTTAAGTAGCGTCGCTTTTATTGTATTGGTTAAATTTAAAAATAAACTTGATTTAACGCAGTGACATATACTAATACAACTTTGCTTTATTAACTTTTGTTCAAGTCTAGTTTTGGATTTTATTGGGATTTTGCTAGATGTTGTTTTTTGTATTTTTTAAGACAGCATTTTATTACACAGTATTTTGGCTAACATCTCTTATAAACAAATAAATTTTTTTTGCGGAAATCTTGTTTAACTTCGGTCATTTTAAGACAAATTAAATATGCTGATTTAAAAAATGCAAGCCATTTCTTTTTATCACCCTCAGTTTTTGAGATAAAGGGCATAACTCATTTATTGTATTTTAAACAAATTTTAATATAATACTACACATGGATATCTTTATAGTGACATATTACTATAATGATTTACATGTATTATTTAATAAAATGTTATGCAATTTAAGTTATTAATATATCATTATTTTAATATTATATTTTGTTTTTTTAAGTTAAGTAAAATATTATAATTGTTTTAAATAATTTATTTAACTTAGTGATTATGAAATTAAAACGTAGCTAATTAAATCCAAAAAATGGTTTTTTAACTATAACTGTATTAGGGGAAAGGCGCCTGTGATGGCATAGCGCCTATGATGGCATACCGGTCATATTTTCATTAAAATTGGTTTTGGTAAAAAAATGATTAGAGCTACATGACTATACTGACTTTACATTAGTTTTAGTGAAAATACGTTCCTTGTGCACAAATACTGTTTTTATAATCAACAAAAATCGTTTTTGGGATATGCTGTTGTAGTTTTATTTCCTTCATTTATTTAAGATTGTGATTTTATTATTAACTGTGCAGAAATAAAATTTTCATGCATTTTATATTCAAATTTTGTGCATTTAGTGGAATACTTACTTTAATTTTATGTTTTGGACAAAGCAGACACCGCTTGTTTTAATGAAACTGATGGCTTCGCATGATGGCATGCTGACGAGTTGGGGGTGTTAAAATATTGACGAGTTGGGGAGCTTACTTTTATATTAGAAAAACTTAATTTTAAGTATAGTTAAAAGAAAGCGATGCTCCAAATTTTATTTTTCGTCCAAAAAATACATAAAACGCAATATATCCTATGCGCATGCGTAAAACTTTATAATGCTGGTGTGTAGCATGAAATGGTAAATTAGGATGGTTTCGATTAATTTCTGGCTTTTCTTAGGGAAGACTCAAAGGTTAAATGAAATCATTAAGTTTGCCTCGATCCTAACCAGCCTCATCCTCCCCTATGCCATCATAGGAGCAGTGGTTCCTTTTTTACAATAAGAATAACTTATAAAATATCAAAACTTTTATTATTGATCTTCAGGATACTGAACAATGAAGCTTCAAAGTTAAGTATGCCATCATAGGCGCTTTTCCCCTATATATAAACTTTTTTTTTTTAAGTTCGATTAAAACAAATATTTTTTATATTAAAAATAAAGAGCTGTTTTACAAAACACACTTCTGCAGTTACAGTTTTTTCATTGCTTCAAATCAGCTTGGCGGGAATTTAAAAAGATTTTATATACTTAATGTTTTTTAATACCCTCCCTTATCAAATAGAAAAATTAGAAAATTAATTAACTAAACAAAATGCCGCGATTGGATTATTTTCATTCATGAAATATTCAGTTGTAATTTATTTTTATTTGATTCCGATATTGAAATTTTGTGAAGTGAGTTAGATTTTTACTGGTTTGTTCTATAATTTATGTTAAACTTTATTTTTAATTAAGATTTATATTTTCAAGGAAATATAAAATATTTATCCTTGAACATCAAAGGCGTTAATAGCAAAATAATATTTTTAAAAAAGATATATATTTTAGACATCTTTACTTCCAACTAGGCTAAAGGCAACCACTATTAGAGTTGAAAGTTACTAGTAGAGAAAATATAAAGTTTATAGAGCAAGATAACGATAAAAAGATGACTTAAGAGATTGCAGTTAATATGAATTAGGAAAACAAGATGATGGGAGCAAAGTCCAAAGAACGAAAGTTTGAGGAAAAAAACTAGACAAAATAGAAATTGTGGATCACTTAGAGGCTGTTACAGTAAAACGATTAGACTGAATTGAATGGCGAGTAACACGAGATGAGTTTTAGCAGGTGGCACAAGAGACGCTATGTCTATATAGAGCAGTGCCCGTTTTAGTACTTATGTTATTTTAGTTATTTAAAACTTAAGCAAGGATATATTTTGAAGGTTTCTCTAAAATAAAGAAGTAATTATTTTTCTATTGAATCCTGAAGACTATTTTCTTTAACTTCTTGAACGGTTTGTTTTTAACTTCAAAATGTTAAAAAAAACTTTTAATATTTAAATAATTGCGTGATTCTGCTTAATTGATACTCAACTTCATTGTTTTGTATAAAAATATGTGTGTATATATATATATATATATATATATATATATATATATATATATATATATATATATATATATATATATATATATATATGTAAATATTTGTTGTTAAAGAGTGCTCAATACCAAATTAGAGCAATATATAGTACAAAAACTAAATAATTGTAACACTCGATTTATTTAAAACATTACTCAGAGTTTCACGCAGATAGCGATCATCAGACGTTACAAATCTCAAAAAAACGACAACAACAACAAAAAAAGAAAAAAACAACGACAAAAAAAATATATTAAAAATACTGTGGAGTGTCTTCTTTGATAACATTAAAGTTATTCATCATATATTTTTTAAAAGTTAACATCGTAGAGAAATTTTTATAAATTTTAATTAAGTTGAAACATCTGGTATAGTATGTAAACGTACCTTAATTCATTTATAATACTCTTTTATTCATTGACATATTAACTTTGCAAACATTACATGGGGCAAAACAAATAAAGGTCAACTTGAACCTCTCTTTCGGTAACAGAAACATGTTGCTCGCCTTATAAATTTCAAGTAACGTTTTGCCCATGCAAAGCCTCTTTTATATGGAATAAAAGCTCTCAATATATACGAGCTAAATGTTTTTAATATTCTATAAATGTAAAAACAACTTATCGCCCGTTTTTTTACGCGACTTGTATTTGCAAAGAGATATAAATAAATATATTTTAAGGAATGAAAATTTAATCAGACAACTATTTTTTTAAATTAATTTTGGAAGTTTTTTTATTTCATTTTGCGGACCATTTTCATGGAATAATATAGCTTTAATTACTCCAAAAGACATTTCTCAAGTACCTACGTTTGATTCTGTTTAAAATTATCTTAAAAAACTTATTTTTTTTACTGAAAATAAATAACGTTGACTTTATTTTCTTAGCGGTGACAAGATCTAATAGTCTTTTTCGAGTGTCCGTGTTCTATGTTTTGTTTATTAAATATTGTTAAAGTTTTACATCGAAATTTTAACATATAATTTTATTTCTTGTATATATTTGAAAAAATATTGTAGTAAAGTACAAAAAAAATCATCAATTTTTAACAACGATATAATGTTGCATAAAACTTAGGGCCGATATACAACATTTGCTGTTGAATTCATTATATAGCTAATTTATAATAACATTTGCCTAACGTTATACAATAACCGCCCAAAGTTAAATGCGATATTGAGCTGATGCTGTATACAACGTCGTTTACAACGTTGCTGATGCTGTATACAATGTTGTTTACAACGTTGGGCTAATGTACAAAAACCGTTGGATAAACGTTGTATACAACATTGGGCCAATGTCTAAACAATTATCAAACCTGCTTTGAGGCAACATCTAATTTCAACAGTGGGCCAATGTAAGATTGGTATCTGAGACCCTTTGCAAATGAGGATGATAATATATAGCATGTAATTGGCTAATGTCCTGACAAGTAACATTGGATTTATAATTCAAAAAGTTAGGCAATATTTTTGTTTTAAATTTACTGATATTCCTCATCGTTGTACTGTTGAACAAATGACTCGTGAACATGGAATTGGAGCGGACCTGCAATCAGCCAAATAGGCTGTCTGTAATTATCATCTTACAATTTGATTTGATGCAACAACACAATTACTTTTTCATGTTGTGAAGTAAATTTTTTAGTATTGGAACAGTGCGGATTATTTGGAAATGATTGTATGGCAGTAAAAATTGTTTTAGCTTTAAACAAGGTGAGATTTAGAGATGTCTAATGTGATCCAGAATGGTTTCTAAGTTTTTTAGATAATTAAAATCTACCACGCAATATTATTCTAAGATATCGTGGAAACCGCCGTCACATCCTTTTTCTTACTTGTTTTATTTTTATACAGCATTATATTGATTTACTACAATATCTGACCACTGGAACAGTAAAATGCTCTACTTATTAACTACTTCTACGAGCAGCATTTCCTAATGCAACTGCTATAAAACAAATGGGGGTGCTTGCACTATTTATGAAACTTCTCACTGGACCATTGATGAAAAAATATTGTGTGTCAGCTGAGGATACAAGTTTTGATCATGTCACTGGGATCCAGGTAATAAAAGATGTTTTAAAAACAATTACTAATTGCAAATCTAATCCTGCAGCATTATTTGGCGGAAGTACAGATTTTATTAGGAAAAAACTGCTCCCAAATATTTTTAAACTAACTACAACTTTATTCTTTATTAATGACCAACTTGTCAACTTTATGCTTTATTGATGCTATATTGATATCAACTTTATGCTTTATTGGTGACCAACTTTATGCTTTATTGATGACCAACTTGTCAATATGACCTATGCTTGTCTTGATGCTGTCGAAAATGTCTTGGTTCAACAGTATAAGAGATATATCTCCCTTTTTCTTACTTACGACACTCAAGGCCGGGTATTGCTAGTGCAAGGCTTTCTAACATTGATAGCGAGGAGTTAATTGGCATGTTTGGTGATGCCAAAGGAAGATGCCCGAATGCAAAACTTTGTTATTTACCAAGCAAATTAAGATTAAAAAAGAATGGTACTACAGATTATCTAAAATAATCTTGAAGAGTTGCATAGAGAAAAAGTAGTTAAGTGGTCAATTTACATGTCGCAAAAAAAAAGAATTAAAACTAGACTAGAGCATAAAGTACTTCGAGCAGAGATTATTTATATGAGATATTTAAGATTGACATAAGATATTTAAGAGACCGGCATTTAAACGCGTTAAAATGGATGAAAGACAAAAAAGGAAGTTTAAACGCGAGGTGTGTATTAACTATCAGTGAAATGAAGAGTTCATACAAGCACATATTTGTTAAGCAACTTGAAGATTTAGATCATGTGATGTCTGAAAGAATTGTGGGTAGAAAACTCTGTCGCTTATGGTATGATGCTGAATAATAAATTATTAAAATAAACATGAAATTAATTCATTAATGCTTGAAATAAAAGTACTGGATGTGTTGTGGCTTGCAAATTAGTACCGCAAGTTTTGTGGCTTGCAAATTAGTAAGGCACGTTTTATCGCTTGCAAACAGGTACAGCAAGTTTTTTGGCTTGTAATTTTTTTGATAGACGTCTCTGACTTACATTCATGTGGTGTCTGTTGTTAAAATGTATTTAGTTTTATTTATTAATAGAATTTAAAAATAAAATTATTCACTAAAAGTCAAGACAACAGTTAAATACATTTTATATTTAAAAAGCTTGTTTTTTTTGTATGTACTTTTTCAGGTTAGAGGCGATAATCTGTGATTTTTTAAACAGAGAGAAATAAGTCTATTTTATATTAATTTCTCTGTGCTTAAAAAATTATTTTAACTTTTTTGTGAAATTCTCATTTTTGTGAAATTATTAAAGTTCGAAACGGAATGGGGTAACGTATGCCCCCTCTCATAAAGGCATTTTATACGCCACTAGATTTTAAGGTATTAAAATTTTAATTTTATTTTTTATAGATTTACTTATTTTAGTAAAGATTAAAACATTTAAAAGAAATTTTGATAAGGTGTGTTAAACCTGAGCCAAAACCCAGCACCCAACTTTTATATAGACTTGTAATATTACCTAGTGATGTGGATTAAAATAATAACCACTTGTTATACATAAATATTGCCTATTTTATAAAAAAAACACTCTTTTATTAACAATTTATGTGAAAAAATAATTTTTTTTGTCCACAGTTTTATCAAGAAATCCATATATCAAAAATTTGCGATTGAAAACATCAAAACTATATATAAATTTCTCCAATTTTCATAGCTTTTTTACCTTTAAAATACTAATTTTGAGGGCTATCAATGGATATATACCATTCAAGATTTGCTTAATTTAAAAAAATCAATTAACGTACCTATATAATTTAAGTCTTTGAACAAAATGTTTCATCGTTTATATCATATATTTATATTTTATATATATTAATAAAATTATATATGCATATAATTTTATTTATGCATATATTTTTAAAATATATATAACTTTAACAAAATTATACCAATTTTTTATTTAAAACATAATGTTCAAACAAATTTTTTTAAAGTAATGAACCTATATTATTATTGTTATCGATGCGTTTTTATCGAGACAAATAAAATTAAATGAAGCCGTCAAAGTACAAAAAGTTTGTTTTTGAGTGGAACTTCGAGTTTATTGAATGAAGATGAATGGGGATGAATAATGCTAATATGTATGTTAGAAGGTATTTTAAACATGAAAAAAAAAACAAATAATCTTTTTATATAAATGGAAACACTAATATGTATGGTTTTTAGCTATGTGAAGGAATATACTTTTGAACCAACAGCCATTAGCTAAACCAACTTTTTACTCATAAAAATCATTCTCTTCATTTAAGTTATAGAAATAATTGTTAGTCAACATTCCAGCTAACTTCTAAGCAATATAATATTTATATAAGCATGAAGTATTTGTTTAAAACATTCAAGCCCAGAGAAAGCGTGCTGCGCCCATAACCCAGAGGTCGGTAGATTAAAACTACCCTCTGCTACGTAGCAACTGTGCCACGTTTACAACCGTGGCTTGGTGGTTGCGCACTTGCCTAAGAAACAATGGATTCGTGGTTCAAACAACACGTTTTCGCAAGTTTTGCAACATCAATTACAAAGAAGCTAATATAAGCTAAATACAACTTTTTTAACGTTGTTCCGGCGTTAGTATGCCTTTTGGGGATAAAAGGTTTTGAAAAGTCCTTTGAATATTTATTTCATTTAACTAAACATTTTTTTCATAACTAATGTAATTCCAATAATTATTTAGTTAATGAAATTATATGTTATTTCATTAAATAGTTTATCATTAGTCAAAATTAATATAACAAAAACTGCTATTTAACAAAAACCATTTAAAAACCTTCTTTTAGTTTTTTTTTTTTTTAATGATACATTTCGCTTTTCATATAAAAATAAGTTAATAAAATTACAATGAAATTATTATGTTACACAAAGAATTTATAAAACAGACTGGGGATCGAAGAAGATACAGATGACTGATTTTACCAAAGTCTTTTTGTAGAGCCCTTTACAATAACATTTAAAGCCCACATGGCTTTAGTAAATTTACAATAAAACTTTTATTTCTGAAAAATACAATGTGAAAAAAAACAACTCATATATGCATAAATACTCATACATATGCATATAAACACACAAACATATACAAACATACCTATATATATGTCAGAAAGTAAAGCGATGCAATTTCATTTGTTGTTTAAAAGAGAAAGTGCTTTTTAAATTTTTATATTGTTATTTTTTAATTGATTCCATAATGACGGGCTTTCGCTAATAATTGAGACTTTTGACACTTGAAATTTGACACATAAAGTGAATGATAGTTGAACATAGTTACCAGTATAAACATTGTAAAAATTTACTATTATTTTACTTAATGCTAATTATATGTATCAGGAATAGCAAACAACAAAATAAATATTGTTACAATAACAACTGATAGAAACAATTCTTTGAAGATTCCACTTCGTTGTTGGTAGGATCGAACGTTGAACTTGCAATAAACTACTAAACGTTGAACATGCAATAAACTACTAAAGCCTCTTTGTAAAAGAAAATCGAAAAAAATAACTTTAATTAAATCATAGAATGGATAAATAAAAAACTGTTGTTCAAATAATAAAATATTTACTCTATATAGATTCCTAATAACGCTGCAATGCTCCATAAAATTATCATCACAACAATTATAACTTTTTGTGACAAATAGATGGCGTATTTTAAGTTTAGTTTTAATGCAAAAATCTGTCAAATACACTGATAAACAAGATGTGGAAATCTCATTAGTCGTTTATATATTTTAAAAAGTTATTAGCGTTGATTTCAAATCTGAAAACCATCTTTATGTATCACGTAAGGTTTTTGAGATATTCGAAAAATGGTATGCTTTATGTTTTTACAAACGATAGAAGTTTATATTTATATTTTTTGTTAAATTTTATATATTTTTTAATTTATTCTAAAAAGGTTTAAATAGTTTTATCATTGTTTAAATTTAAATTGAATTGTATGTTAATATCATGACTTTCAGAGGTTGTATTATTTCAAAAGATATATTTTGTTATGGCTACGGCTAACTAACAGACAAATCTCATCGGAAAACGTTTACACGATTTCTAAAAAAAGCGTATGAATTATATTTTGATTCAAAAGTAGATTTTGATAAAGCTTGGGCACCAAATTTTATCTGCTCAGCATGTGCATACAACTTGCGTGGTTGGATAAGAAAATCAAAAAAGAACAATCATTTTTTGTTTGGTATTCCAATAATATGGCGGGAGTCTAGCATCCATACTACGGATTGTTATTTCTAGTCTGTAAATATTACTGGATTTTTATACAAAACTCTATTGTTTGTTAAATATCCTGAAGTGGCATCAGTTTCAAAGCCAATACTTCATAATTCTGCCGCTTTGCCAATACCTACTGTACTTACAGAATATAATATCGATGTAGAAATGTTAGACGAATTTCAAATTGCGTCTTCTGTCAGTTGCTCAGACTCTGATTGCAACGAGGAAGACAAAAACGTCCATTTAATTAATAATGCGGAACTTTGAGATCTTTTGCGAGACTTGGCGCTGACAAAAGGAAAAGCTGAATTACTTGGATCTCGACTTAAAAAATTTAATTGGCACCAGGTACAACAATTTCTAAATTTTGGAACCATCGCAAAAAATTGGTGATGTTTTTTTCAGTTAATGAGAACAAATGTTATTACATAGATATTGAGAATCTTATGAAAAATCTAGGCATTGAACTATAGAATCATGAAGATTATTTATTGATTCATCAAAGAGCAGTTTAAAAGAAGTTTTGCTTCACAACGAAAATATATATGCGTCTGTACCAATTGCATATTCTGCCAACCTAAAAGAAACATACGAGACAATGTCATTGCTATTAAATAAAATTGATTATTGTAAATATAACTGAAAATATGTGGTAATTTAAAAGTAATTACAATTCTCATGGGAAAGCAAAAAGTCTACACAAAGTACTGTTGAATGAGAAAGTAAAGATAGAAAACAACACTATAAAAAGAAGAATTGGCCAATCAGAGATAGAATGCAGCCAGGAAATAAAAATATCCTTTGATTGCCATTAGTTGAAGGTGAAAAAATTATTATGCCATCACTTCATATAAAATTAGGACTTATGAAAAATTTTGTTAAAGTGCTTCACAATGACTCATAGACGTTTATGTAAATACGTAACAAATTTCCTGAATTGAGTGACGCTAAGATGAAAGAAGGTATATTTATAGGTCTTCAAATAAAAAAGATTTTTACTGACATCTACTTTGATAATTTACTTAGTGGAAATGAAAAAAATGCATGGCTAAAATTTAAATCCGTCGTTTCTAATTTTCTCGAGAATAACAAGTCTGTGAATTTTTAAGATGTCGTTAAAAAGTGTGTAAAAGCCTATATAGATAAGGGATAAAACATGTCCTCAAAATTCATCTCCTTGACTCGGATCTTAATTTCTTTGCAGAAAACCTTGGTTCTGTAAGCGACGGACATGGTGAACGCTTTCATCAAGATATAATAATGATGGAGTCGCAATTTCAGGGCCGTTGCAGTGCAACAATGTTAACGAATTACTGCCGCACACTTCAACTCGATTTAAAGAACGTTCGTCCCAAGCGTAAATCCAAAGCCAAAATATTTAAACCAGACAATATTTATTAATATTAAACTTTATTTTTAATATAAAGAAAGTATTTGTTTTAATTGAACTTAAAAAAAAAATATTTTATATTTCCTTGAAAATATAAATCTTAATTAAAAATAAAGTTTAACATAAATTATAGAACAAACCAGTAAAAATCTAACTCACTTCACAAAATTTCAATATCGTATTTTTAAATAAAAGTAAATTACAACTGAATATTTCATGAATGAAAATAATCCAATCGCGGCATTTTGTTTAGTTAATTAATTTTCTAATTTTTCTATTTGATAAGGGAGGGTATTAAAAAACATTAAGTATATAAAATCTTTTTAAATTCCCGCCAAGCTGATTTGAAGCAATGAAAAAACTGTAACTGCAGAAGTGTGTTTTGTAAAACAGCTCTTTATTTTTAATATAAAAAAAATATTTGTTTTAATCGAACTTAAAAAAAAAAAGTTTATATATAGGGGAAAAGCGCCTATGATGGCATACTTAACTTTGAAGCTTCATTGTTCAGTATCCTGAAGATCAATAATAAAAGTTTTGATATTTTATAAGTTATTCTTATTGTAAAAAAAGGCAACCACTGCTCCTATGATGGCATAGGGGAGGATGAGGCTGGTTAGGATCGAGGGTAACTTAATGATTTCATTTAACCTTTGAGTCTTCCCTAAGAAAAGCCAGAAATTAATCGAAACCATCCTAATTTACCATTTCATGCTACACACCAGCATTATAAAGTTTTACGCATGCGCATAGGATATATTGCGTTTTATGTATTTTTTGGACCAAAAATAAAATTTGGAGCATCGCTTTCTTTTAACTATACTTAAAATTAAGTTTTTCTAATATAAAAAAAAAAGGTTTTCCCAACTCGTCAATATTTCAACACCCCCAACTCGTCAGCATGCCATCATGCGAAAAAGTCATCAGTTTCATTAAAACAAGCGGTGTCTGCTTTGTCCAAAACATAAAATTAAAGTAAGTATTCCACTAAATGCACAAAATTTGAATATAAAATGCATGAAAATTTTATTTCTGCACAGTTAATAATAAAATCACAATCTTAAATAAATGAAGGAAATAAAACTACAACAGCATATCCCAAAAACGATTTTTGTTGATTATAAAAACAGTATTTGTGCACAAGGAACGTATTTTCACTAAAACTAATGTAAAGTCAGTATAGTCATGTAGCTCTAATCATTTTTTTACCAAAACCAATTTTAATGAAAATATGACCGGTATGCCATCATAGGCGCTATGCCATCACAGGCGCCTTTCCCCTAATACAGTTATAGTTAAAAAACCATTTTTTGGATTTAATTAGCTACGTTTTAATTTCATAATCACGAAGTTAAATAAATTATTTAAAACAATTATAATATTTTACTTAACTTAAAAAAACAAAATATAATATTAAAATAATGATATATTAATAACTTAAATTGCATAACATTTTATTAAATAATACATGTAAATCATTATAGTAATATGTCACTATAAAGATATCCATGTGTAGTATTATATTAAAATTTGTTTAAAATACAATAAATGAGTTATGCCCTTTATCTCAAAAACTGAGGGTGATAAAAAGAAATGGCTTGCATTTTTGAAATCAGCATATTTAATTTGTCTTAAAAAACCACCTAGTTAACAAGATTTCCGCAAAAAAAATTTATTTGTTTATAAGAGATGTTAGCCAAAATACTGTGTAATAAAATGCTGTCTTAAAAAATACAAAAGCAACATCTAGCAAAATCCCAATAAAATCCAAAACTAGACTTGAACAAAAGTTAATAAAGCAAAGTTGTATTAGTATATGTCACTGCGTTAAATCAAGTTTATTTTTAAATTTAACCAATACAATAAAAGCGACGCTACTTAAAACTAGACCAATGATGGAAAACATATTGAAAACTAGAATAAAATAGCCCCAATCGATTACACTGCCTTTCAATCATTGATGAAAATAATGAAATAAAATTGTATCAATTAAGTAAATAAATAAATTGCCTCTATTAAAATATGTCAAAACTGTTTCTTAGTTAGTTTCCGCTCTATTTTCATAATTAAAAGTTTTTTGAATATGAAAGAAAAGTGGTATACTAGACAAACTTAAACGAGAACGTAGCTAAAAGTGGTTTCAAATAGCATTTCAGTTCTTGCAATAAGATTGAGCGAACTGTTAAAAGGTTTTAAACCGTTTTATCTCATAAACGCCCTATATTCTTGTGCTTTTAAGGATGCTGAGTCCGAACATTACTCTTGTAAAACGTTCGTGTTTACGTTTTGGGTTGATAATGTCAAATATTTTAAAAATGGCTACTTAAAATGGCGACTCGTACCAGTTTAACCTAAATGACTTGCTTATTTTTCAGAACACACACCTTTTATTTTTCCAATTTTTTTATTGAAACTGTTTATATATAAACTACAATTTCCTTTCACAAGTAAACAAAATTTAATTACAAATATATAAATAAAAAACAGACTAGAGCTACAAAATGGTATGGACGGCAAAGTGCCAACGAATCTTTTCGCAAAGCTTCTACAGATCATAATAATAATAATAATAATAGTTAGACATAGAAACAAAATTAAATAAAATTTTAGTCGAAAAATAGTTAACTAAATACACCAATAACTTCAAATATATTTAAAAAGAAGATAAATTACACTGGGCAACAATAAAATATGTTTTTTTTACCTTGACAAATGTTATTCAAATCATACTAATTTTGGGCTTAAAAATAAGCAAATGACAACAAAGTTTTTGTATTAGCTCTAGCTTCTGAGATATACAATAGCAATAAATTTTTATTTCAGTTGATTTGCAACAGAGCAATATAACATATAATTTACAAGCTCTTATTATATATATATATATATATATATATATATATATATATATATATATATATATATATATATATATATATATATATATATATATATATATATATATGTATATATATATATATATATATATGTATATATATATATATATATATATATATATATATATATACACATATATATATAATAGATTTATATTATAAACCTATATTATATTATATAATAGCTCTTATTATATATATACATATATATATATATATATATATATATATATATATATATATATATATATATATATATATATATATATATATATATATATATATATTTATATATATGATAGATTATTTTTTTTTATTATTCTAACAGTTTTAAACAAAAAAATTATGATCAATAAACAAATAGGTAAAAAGATGATTATTGAGTATCGTCTCGAGATCGTGATCTTATTGCTTTCCTTTTCTAGACCAACTCTGGAGCATCCCAACACACAAACCAACAGTAATCTGCAACAGTAATCTGCCTCATTCTAACAACCCTGAAATCTTTTTTCCATTACAGAAGTAACTTGGCGAAACCTTTCCCCATGTTTGTCACAATTAGCTCCACAACTAAGGGAGAGGGAGAGGGAGGGGGGGGTCGAAAGAATTCTAGGTGTGAGTAGAGGAAATGAACCTTAAAGGAAATGTTACAACCAAGTTAATGGTATTTTTGCAGAAGTACTGTTACCAATTGAACGTAGTTATCATCTCTTTTGTTGCCTAAA
>NC_088927.1:39537500-39610000 GCF_038396675.1 Hydra vulgaris
AGCGCAATGCATCTTATCAACTTGCACAACTCATTGAACCAGCCATAACTCGTTGCACAATCGGCAATAAACCACTAATATTTCTTGCAGGGGATCTAAATGGCTGCCCTACTGACTTTATTTGTCGTTCTCACCAACTCATTCATCTCAACACACACCTTACCAAAAAACATCTATTCTTGACATCATCTTGAGTAACGCCCCTAAATGCTATGTGTCGAATACTCTTCCTAGTTTTGGTAATTCAGATCAACTTGTTGTAGTTAGTCAACCTCCTCTAAAACTCTATAAATCTACTCGCCCGGTTCCCCACAAGGTTGCTTACCGGTCAGGTAGAATTGCTGACACTGTTGCACTGATACGATCTACCAATATTGAAATCTTAGTTGATTCACCGTATGAAATACAAGTTGCTTGCAACAACTTTTATCATTCTATACTCTCTGCCCAAGACATATGCCAACCTCTAAAAACAACAACGCTCGTTAACCCTAAGCCTTGGATGACACAACTTATTCAAGGCCTTATAAAAGAGCGTCAACAACTCTTTTTCTCCGGGTACTACAAAGAGTGGAAAGCACTTGCACATCGAATTAGTAAACTAATTACCAAAAAAAAGAGAATCTATAACAGGCGTTTCACTACTGGAAAAACAGATTTTTGGCGTGAAATCAGTCTTGCTGATAAAGGTAAAATCACAACCCCTATCTCTGAGACACTAGCAAACCAATTAAATGATCATTTTCAAAGTGTTTGGACTGGCAAGAAACAACCCAGCCTCTCATGCTTCATTAACCAAGAGGCAAACCCGCCTACTACTCCCATTTTTACCCTAAATAACATTGTCAACCAACTCAGCAAACTCAAACCAGGTTCCTCAAGACAAGATGATCTCTCTCCGTTTTTACTCAAATCTGCTCGCTTTAAAATCGCCTTATCACTCTGCATCTTATTCAACCGCCTTATAGAAAACAGTTACCTACCTGACCAATGGAAATCAGCAAACATAACACCGATTCCAAAAATTTCTAACCCACAATCGTCTAATGACTATCGACCAATTGCCATTACATCCGCATTATGTAAAGTTTTTGAACGTATTATTACCATATTCATTGTCCATCACACCAAGCACATATGGGTCTCTAACAAACAGTTCGGTTTCCTTCCAGGCCGAAGTACGATGGACGCTATTATTCAAATTATAGAGGACTGGAGTCATGCAAAGGATAGCGACAAATCAATTTATGCAATATTCTTTGATTTCGAAAAAGCTTTTGATCTTGTCAGTCATGACAAGTTACTTTTAAAGTTAGTGAACATTCTACCTAGCTGGCTCACCTCTTGGATCGCAGCTTACTTATCTAATCGTCAACAAAGAATTAAAACAAATGATCACACCACTGACTGGAAATGTATCGAAGCAGGTGTACTTCAGGGTAGTGTTCTAAGTCCAATCCTGTTCAATCTACTTATTTCCGATATTAACGTCTATCTTCCACCTGAAACCATCCTTGAAAAATATGCTGATGACATACTGACCTATATAATTAATGATAAATTTCCTACCAACCTGCCTCAATCCATTGTTGATGGAGTCGCTCTTTGGTCAAAGGTAAATGGAATGAAACTTAATGGCCCGAAATGTAAAATCATAAGAATTATTCCCAGATGCTCCGAAATTCAAGCTTTACCATCCATTGTACTCAATAACACTGAACTTGAAATAGTCAGCAGCCACAAATATCTTGGAATCATGCTAAATGAGAATATTGATTGGGATGATCAATGGACAAAAGTTCACAACAATATAAAATCAATACCATATCTGCTCAGAGGTCTTAAGCAAATTGGTCACACTCAGCCAAACCTTTTACAGGTCTACCGATCTTACGCTATTAGCCACTTGATATATAGCGCTCCTATTCTTACTTCGTGCAGTGCTGCTGCAAAAAGAGAGATCCAACATTTTCATAAAAATGCCCTACAAATTATTGGAATTGATGTAACCAATTCAAGCAGCTTCAATATTATTTTCGACATTGAAGAGTTACTTGACAGAATCTGTATTAATACACTCAAAAATATCCTTGCAGACTCATGCCATCCTATAACTACTAATTTAACTCAAACCAACAGCAGCAACCCTAATAGATTCCCGTATGCTCCTAACACCGCAAAAACAACTAATTACCAGAAAACTTTTATTCAAAAATACCTCCGAATCCTTCGTGATGGCGTCAGTGACCTCTACCTCCCAAGCAATATTGGAAGCTCTACTGCCTTTTCGATGCATAAATAATATTCCTCCCCTGTAGTCTTAGCAAACTATTGATATTAAAGGACAGAAAAATTGTACAATTCATTACATGTAATGCTAATTAATTTTAAATAAAGATTTATAAAATAAAATTAAAAAAATATATATAAATATATATATATATATATATATATATATATATATATATATATATATATATATATATATATATATATATTAAAACAAACTTATTTTATGGTTTTAAGTCGCACAACCTCTTATTTGGTGATGTCTGGTAAAAAATGGATATAGTTAAAATTTTTTTCCACAACAAAAATTAGAAGTGGTCCCCTTAATCCTATATTGGAACCCTAAATTGACCAAAATTTGTCTAATACCTTAATCTTGTGATTCTATTTTTATTTCATACAAAATGCTGCTGTAAATTATATATATATATACTTATAATTATATATATATATATACATATATATAGACATATATTCATTTTTATATATATATTTATACATACATATATATATATATATATATATATATATATATATATATATATACATATATATTTATTAATATATATAAATTTGTGTGTATATATATAAATATATATATATATATATAAATATTTATATATATATATACATATATATATATATATATATATATATATATATATATATATATATATATATATATATATATATATATATATATATATATATATATATATATATATATATATATACATATATATATATATATATATATATATATATATATTAAAAAAAACTTTTTTTATAGTTTTAAATCGCACAACCTCTTATTTATTGATGTCTGATATAAAAAGTATATAGTTATAATTTTTTTGCACACTAAAATGGGAAGTGGTCCCCTTAATCCTGTTTCGGAACCCTAAATTGACCAAAGTTTGTCTAATACCTTAGTCTTGTGATTCTATTTTTATTTAATACAAAATACTGCTGTAAATTGATCTAATAAAAATGATATATAAAATTTGAATGTTACAACATAGATAGTTAGCGGAAGACTGGAAAGTACAAATATTTTTGAGTTTTCGTCATGAGTTAAATATCACATAGAAAGAAATTATGTTTTAAGGAAGAATATGTCTTTTCATAATCGAAATATATGGATATTTCTGGTTTTCAGCACCTATTACAACAAAAAGTAATTGAGAATTTTTGTCAAGTTCACAGCAAAGTCACAGACTCTGCAAAAAGTAAAATTAAACTTTAGTTATTTTATTCAAGTGAAGATCTAGCTGCTCTCCCACTATTCAGTGATAATATTTCTTTTGAAAGGAAAATGGATATTGTAAATGCCTTACATAAAGAATCATTACCAGGTGAAAATAGAAGACTTGCTCCAAACAAGATTTATACATTATCTAAACTTTGTTACACGACGCTCAATAAACTTGTTTGTTTTTCTCAATCTATCAAAATACTTCTTGACATCGTCTCCTAAAACTTGGGCTAATCGTGATGACTACAAGTCTACTTGTAAGATAGTTCGTGCCATGAAAGTGGTTAATGACTGTGCAGAACGGGCAGTTGTGTTAGGGACTAACTCTAATGAAGTTTTGACAAAATCTGACAATCAACGTTAGCGTCTCTACTAAGTAGTTGAGTATCATAGAAAACATTTTCAACTAAAGCTACAAAAAAACAGTTAAGCCATAATCATTCCAAATAACAACAATTTAATCTATGCAAATTTGCATGTACATATATATATATAAATATATATATATATATATATATATATATATATATATATATATATATATATATATATATATATATATATATATATATATATGTATATATATATATATATATATATATATTTATATACATAGATATATATTAATTTTAATATGTTTTCTTGAACGCATAGGAATAAGTTTTATTTTTTTCAAAGTTTTCTTCCCAATATTTTTATTTATTTTAAAAATTTAAGTTATAAATTTCAATTATGGCTGAAGTAGAAATAGCTGGTAAAGGGACACCATTTGGGGCATATGGGCCACTGGTATTCACAATTGAAAAAACTGGAGAAATGTTAAAAAGGACGTTTTTAAGTACTTATAACAGCTTTTTGTTTTCTCACCTTTTCCCTTTGCCCCAAGTTACCCCACTATATACATTCATACACATGTTGTTACCCTAAAAGCATAACTGGTGCACGTAACACTGGCAATAGCTTGTTTTAATACATTTCAGAATATTACCGTTTTCGATAAAAGTTGGTCTTAAAAGGGCTTAAGAAACAGGTCCGGGTCTGACGTTGCGGTGTGGGAATAAGTCACTGTTATATACATTTGTTTTATTGATATCACCCTAATGAGTAAAACTGATGCATGTAACAGTCGCACAAGCTGATTTTAATAGATTTCTGAAATATATTATTTCAAACAAAAACGGGTCTCAAAAAGGCTCAAAAAACAGGTCCGGGACCTATCATCTATAGGGTGGAGTCTCGGAATAGGTCATTGCTATATACATTCTTATCATTTTTATAACCCTTATAAGTAAAACTGATGCATGTAACACTGACACTAACTGATTTTAATACAATTTAGAAATATGTCATTTTAGACAAAGACGAGGTTCTGAAGGGGTTACAAAGCAGGTGTTGGGGACCACTTCCCAAAGTAATAAAAAAAAGAATAATATTATAACTAATGGCATAAAAAGAAATCATTTTATGTCATTAGTTATGATGTAAATCTTTTTTTTTAATTCAAATAAAGTATTAAGTTCTGTCATTGTAGATATTTTGAATGTATTTTAATTTCTAAAACAAAAATTTTTTCTCTTTAAATTTCATGGTTATTATTCATTTTATTTTTATTTGAGTTATTTTATTGTAAATCGTTCTTTTGTCCAAATGTTGTACATTCTGAAATTAAAATACTAAGTAAACCATAAAGAGTTATTTTACAAGACATTCAATAATTTTCTAACATTAGTTGTGTTCGTTTTCTTCTTATTGTTAGAATATTATTTATTTTAGAAGAATTATGTTAAGTAATAAATATTAAATAACATGTCATCTTCACACTGTGTTCCCAAACTATGATCAACCCTAAGCTCATGTCCCCAGAAAACCCTTTTGGGGGATGATAGCCCAGATATAGGAGAACATTTAGTCAAAACTTTGGAAATCAAACTATTAAGTTAGAGAAAGATACTTTGAATTTAACTTTTTAAGCTAATAGGCCTAAAAAATTGCGAAACTACTGTATGCTACAATAGCTTTTTACAATAATTTCCAGCATTTCCAGCCCCTATGAAAAACTGTTTCCGAATATGAAGAGCAGCAAGGACTTTGATTGGCAATTTTTGACACTAGTTTTTCTAGAGGTGATTTACTACTCCAAGAAGAAGATGTAGTTCTATTGGATTGATAAAGTCCAGTAATTGTTTTTGATTGTCCAAGCAAATAATTGATTTGTGAACATCAATGTTGAACTCTTTTTTTCTTCTCAAAATTGACCCACTTCTTTTAAATGCACCATAGTCAGCTTGAACGGAACCAAATGTTATGAGGTTTCCACAGATGTGAAGATTTTTTGAACTTGCATCACACCATGTACAAAGGTGAGGACTGGCATGAGACTGAAGTCCAGTTTTGAGATTCCATACTTTTATGTCTCATGAATGTAGCGAATCTCATAAATAGAATTAGAATTTTTTGCAACTAGAGCAAATTCAAAACGCTTTTCAAGCTTTCATTACTGTCTGCTAGGTTTTCAAAAACAGAAATTAATAACAGACGCTTCACATCTGTGTCTTTTGCAACACACTTTGAGGGTGGAGAAGAATCCTGTTTTCTTTAATAACTCTGTTTTCTTTAATAACTCCCAAAGATACTTTCAAAAAGGCACCTCCGGCATCAGTTCCCATTTTGATCAATGGTTCTCCATATTTCTGACTTTTGAAACATGGTTGACTATATCAGACACATCTTTGCAGTAAACAACAACTTTGGTTGAAACTTTCTTCGTGAACTTTTGAATGTGGTTTAAAGTGAACTGTTTTCTAAGATTTTTTCCAAGTGACACAAACTTGTCACGAAATTGATTTTTAATAATCTGATAAGGACTGGCTTGATTTAGTGATGATGCAAGTTTTTTTATGCCACGATTAGAAAGTCCAGTTTCATTTTAAACCTTGAGCATATATATAACCGTAAGCGTTTTTTCATCAGAAAAGTGTTTTATTGCTCTCGATTGCCCGAGGAAAAGGCTATGCTATTAGACACAGAGGATTAATGCTTATGACAGTTTAAAATTGTATCATACCTGGAACATTTGGAAAATTGTTTCCTCCCTTTTGGTTGACTAAGACAGACAGTGCCATGAAAAGAAGGTGGTTTGATTGAGATGACCATTGTTGCAACCATCTCTGCAGCCACTGCATTTTTTGAGGCACTGCAACCTAATTTTGTCGCATTGTTTCTTTTGTAAAATTGTCGGACAACCTTGGTCTATTTACAGAAAAACACCTTTTTTTAATGCTTCCTTTGTTCTTAGGTTTACTTGCTGATAGCGGATTAGAAATGCTTAGCATTTCTGGCAATTTGACAGATCAAACAATCGCAAGGAGATAATCTTGTAGCTGGTTGAACTGAGATGCTCTTAAAATTGTGAATGCCAGAAAGAGGAGGATTTTCACCCTCATCTTTTCTTCTGATGGCAACACGACATCTTTCACAAATTACTGAAGGAATCTTGTTATCAGAAAAATCCAACTCAACTTTGAGAACATTTTTTGCTTTCTAGATCAGAAATGTTGTCAGCTCATGATTTATCTTTTAAAGTCACAAAAAACAAAACAGGTTTTCTATAGTCTTTATGGTCTTCGGCTTTTTTAGGCATTTTTGAAACTAATATATTTTAGTGTGTTGTGAAAATTGTTTATTTTTGGAAATGCATTTTTTCATTATTTTTATTTTAAGGTATTTGTTTTGGGAATGATGAAAATGACAAAAAGAATTTTCAGAGACACTAATTTTTCACTTAAAATCACTTCTAGATGTTTTCCCAATACCTAAGTTGAGTAATAAGTTCTATAAAAATGCAAAGTCCCCTGTCATTTCGCAACCTTTTAGGTATATTAGCTTCAAAATAAAAAATAAAAATATCTAAATTTATATCTAGATGTTCTACTATATATGGGCTATCATACCCCGAAAGGGTTTTCTGGGGAAATGAGTTTACGGTTGATCATGATGTACACAGTACTCAAGAAATATTTGTAAAAAGTTAAATGCAGTCAGTAGACGTTAATTAATAGGTATCAAGAATCGCTTTAGTGTCTGGTATCGCAGCAATCCTTACAGTATCGATATCGAGATCTCGCGATACTGGCATCAAAAGTATCGGTTAGGTTGGTACCATTTGATACCAATACACACTTGGGCTGAGTATGCTAAAATACAAAAAAATCATTTTTGGCATTGCGTACTGAGAGTTTGTCAGAGTGATAAAAACATGTTCATTGGAGGAAATATCTAGTTAAAAAAGCATTAAACAATAATTGAAACGTTTTTCATGCGGTTATTCACACGTAAATTTGACATGTGTTTTATGTCAAGTTCACGTGAATTTCACATGTGTTATATGTTAAATTTATGTGTAGATGCTACTTTTCGTAAAAAACTTAATGTCTTTATACTTACTGTGTAAATAACGCCATTTTGATAAAGTTCAAGATTTAATCTGTCAACAGTTATAAATATAAATTTTTTGAATTATTTTATTTACGTATGATTGGAGATTTGTTGCTATAATTGCATTTCTTTATTAGTAGAAAATAATACTGAATTTGAAAAAAACAATAAAGTAAAAATATATTAAAAAATCTATAATCAAATTTTATTCTTTAAACCAACAACAAGGATAATAAAAAAATGAAAGCAATCAACAGAATCTGATAATCAAGTAGTTTTAAGTGGTATGCCTCAGCAAAAAGCAAGTACAACATGAAAAGTTCCACAATCAACTATGCAGACCATAATCTATGGATAGTCTGAGATAGGAGCAAAGCAAGGGAAAAAGCCAACTTTATGTGATCTTAGAAAAAAAATTATTGATTATGCTGGCAATTGTGCCCAAATGGGAATAGGTTTTGGATAAGAAACATTTATTTTATTATGCTGCTATGTTGGCAAAAAATAAAAATAAAAGAAGCTGCGTAAGCTGCTGCGCTTGACCAGCTGCAGCTGTCGACGTTCGCAAATCTCCGTTTTGCTCTAAGGATTTTTCATGGACCAGCCGTGGCTAGTCATCGATGGCAACACAGCGGCTTTCCACTGCAGTACAAAAACTGCCAGAACAGATATTTAACAGCGGCAGAACAGCCATTATGACACCGCACCATCGTGATTTTGTCGTAACTAGGTCAATCATATGATTGTTTTTGGTTATTATTGGGCAATCCTATTTTTATATTTTATTTTCCTTTTTGATCCCGTCTTCTTATTATTTAAAGTTGCTTTTAGTACAATTGGCTGTAGTTTTATCATTAAAAAATGAAGTATTTTTCATTAGTTAAAGACAAATGAAGTAGTTTTCATTAGTTAGAGACACATGATTATTGAAACTTTCAATTTTTATGAATAAATTTGAAAAACAGACTTGAATTTTAAAATATATTTACGCGACAAAAAAAAATTTTATAAAATGGTTTGATTCATATTCATTTGACAAGGGTGCTTTTCTGCGATTCATATCCAATTATCAACATGATTAGTTATAATTTTCATTTTAACTTTAGTAAAATTAAGATAAACACACGTGTACAACATATCAATTTATTATACATATATTTACAGAACATAGTAACAACATATATACAACATATGGCCATAATATTTAAACAACATGGTTATCATGACACAACAAAAATTAGGTTTATTATTGACAAAAAAGTTATCTTTTAACATCAAACCATAGTTACCAAGACTGCGATTTAAAGATCATTTAATAACTTTTTGAACTAAAATGAAATTAATATCAAGGGCGGATCTACAGTACTGCACATTAGGCGGCCGCCTAAGGAGAAATATAATATCGTTATTAAGGTGTACCATGCTTTATATTTCTGCAAAGTCAAAAATTTGAAAGTCTTTTTCATTATTCGCGGTTACGGAGTTGCCCAAGAGATAACATAATTGCAAAAAATCACGGGAGTGTTAAAACTATGATTATACGAAGTCGCTTTTTCATAAATTAGGCGAAATTCCTTTTCGCCTAATCTGATCTGGGTAAAATATAGAGATTGAAATAGTGTATGATAAAGGAAATTTAAAAAGTACCAAGCGTGGCATGGAAATAAGTGGTCAATCCACCTAATCTGATCTGGATCTCTGGGTAAGAAGTCAAGAAATTATGTTTAAAACGGTAACAGAAAATTTTAAATAAGACCGAAAATAAAAGTTATTTATGATTTTGCATCCTGTACCTTTAATTGCGCCTCATTTGAATGTTTAACGTATGTGATAATGTACGAATTGCATTTAAAAGAAACGGTATAATTTTATTAATGAAATTTGAAAAAAATTAAATTATGAACTAGATCTATTAATAAATGCAGAAGAAAGTATTCATTAATATATTAAGTTCATTTAAAACCAAATCGTTATATAGAATTCTTCCTTGAGCATGGTTCTTTAACAAAAAAGAGACATTTGGTTAACCTGAACCCAATAAGTAAGTTATTAAATGTTTTTACAACATTGTTTACTTTATATTATTTATATTAAGCTAATCTTCTAATAAATTCTGATTAAATACTATTAATTAGTGGCTTCTAATAAAACGCTTATCATTTGAAAGCCATTGCTTGGATAGAAAGGTTATATTGAAATGGATCTATCGTGTCTTAAAAAAGCAGTTGCCTACCATATGCCATTTTGTTCCTAATAAGTCTTCGGAGAAATGCTACTGAATACCTTTCACATTTTCATTTTAGATGTAGAAACTTATATGTAATTATTTTGTTTTTACTATTTTGAATCTACAATTCCACACTTGAGTTTTTTATATTGTTTTCAATATCATGATGTTATTTTAAGATCTTGCATGTAGTTTTTTTGTAATTTTCTAAAATTCACCTTTCCTATCCAATAATCTATTTTAATAAACAGTAATTTTTTAGGTCATCACAAGGGAGATTATTACTTCAGGTTTATGAGTTCTGCCTAACTTTACACACATAAACATACTTAAACAAATTTTAAACTGAATTTTCTATTCAAGGCATCTATGCAGACCATAATCTATGGAAAGTCTGAAATAGGAGCAAAGAATGCTAAAAATATCTGGATGTATTCTTATAGTATTTCATTGCCACTTTAGTGTTTTATTTTATGTACAATTTTTGCTAATAAAAATGTAAAAAAAAAAATTTTTTTAATTGATCACGTATTTTTCTGCCATATTTCTTCAATTATTCGGTATAAAAACCTTACTTATGAGTTGAAAGGAACCTTTACAAAATAACCTATATAAACCGAAAGCAGACTTCATTGCTGTTTCCTTAAATTTAGTTTATACACACTGAACTAATGTTGTTTTTTTAATTCCCAGTTATAAAATTACAGGTAAAGTAAATTATATTATAACAGTTATACATTAAAGTGTGAATTTAATTAGTAGTGTAAAAAAAGAAGTATAACTTTATTTTATTTACCGTCTATCACGCATTGAAAAAGTTCAAACCAAGAGTTTTTCATATAGCAATAACTTCATATGTAAATGATTTTTTATTTTGTGTTGCTATTAATTGATTAATTGTCATTGATTAGTAAATTTGATTTTTCAATAGCCTGATAAATAGATTTACTGTGCTTTGACAGAGAATAGTTGAAATATCCTCCATTTTAAACAAAGAATGGAGGTAATTTTTACTGTACTCTGTGATACAAAAAAATGATTTTAAAAACTGTTCTTCTAACAGCGCTTATGTTTCTAAGGAAACTGGTGCCATTTTTCATAGTTCAAGGCCATATATAAGCTTTAGAACTGGTAAAGTGTTATAAAAATAGACTATTGTTGACGCCTGGCAAAAACAAATTCCATTGTCAATTAGAGCTATTGCAGCCGATTGAAACCGAGTTATAGGGGAGAGGTTGAGCATTAATATGTTTCGATAAGAAATTAAAATACAAACAAAATGTCTAAAACTAACAATTTTTTCTCATTTTCGAATGTATCAATAACATTTAAATATAAATTTTATTTAGAAATATTAATGGTGAGGTACGATAATTTTGACTTTTCTAAACACGCTTTTTTGTACCAATGCTCTGTTTAATGGGGAGCATTAGTACACACGCATTTTTACATTAATACAATAAGAAATATCAACCAAAATGAATTTAACTTCAATGAAACACAATTACTCATTTTAAAAACAATACTATTTTTTATAAATGTTTTCGTAAGTAATTAAATAAAACAAAGTTTAGGATGTTTTCAACAAAAGTCCATTAACGGTCTCAAGAATCCAACGCTTTAAAAACAAATTTTTTTTTTATGTAATTAGAAACTAAACATCAATTTAATTTTTTTCTACAATTTTTAGTTTTAGCTAAGGTTTAAAGTAATAAAAACATAGGAAAACACTAAAAAAATGTCATATTTCTCACTAACAGCAAAACGTGAAAAAAATCCAAATAACAGCAAAATGAACTCCTTATAAAATTACAGGTAACAAATGCTTTTAAACCCAACAATATTTTATGTGGAAGAAGTTGTTTTAAGTCAAATTTAATATGTATTCAAAAGTTTAAATTGATTTAAAATGGCTGAAATATATATATATATATATATATATATATATATATATATATATATATATATATATATATATATATATATATATATATATATATATATATATATATATATATATATATATATATATATATATATATATATAGGGCTGCCATTGTCCTGATCTTTTGGCTGGAGAACGCGATAAAAGTTTTAATTTTAATTAGTTTAGCGCTGGGCTCTCCTCCGTAAAAATCAGGACAATGGTAGCCCTATATATATATATATATTTATATATATATATATATATATATATATATATATATATATATATATATATATATATATATATATATATATATATATATATATATATATATATATATATATATATATATATATATGTATGTATGTATGTATATATATATATATATATATATTATATATATATATGTATACATATATATATATACATACATACATACATATATATATATATATATATATATATATATATATATGTATATATATATATATATATATATATATATATATATATATATATATATATATATATATATATATATATATATGTATATATACATATATATATATATATATATATATACATATATATTAGTAGAAAATCACTTAACTAAATTTTTTTGCACTGTGTTTCATCAACAAAGATTCATCAGAAATGAATGATCTAATTAATAAAACTTCAATTTATACCAAAAATTAAATTACAGGAAGTTGCAAATGTCTTAATTACTGTAAATTTTCACACATTTGTGGAATTTGCTGCACTATTATAAAAAGAATTCTTTAGAAATGATTACTTATGCTATTTTTTTAAAATGCTTTTTAAAAAAGGGTAGTTAATGTAAATATTATTTGAACTCATTTATTTTTATAGTTTTTTAGGAGAAACTTATTTTCGTGCCTACATTTAGAAATTAATTCCGATCTTTTGTTTAATAAGCATTCTTGATTTGAATGTGTAATTATTTCAAATTTTTCTTGTAGGCATAGTATGCATTTTTTGGAAATATTGTTATATGCAGGCGCTGTTTTAAGGATAGACCAATTCAGTATAAAATCATCAATATTTTTTTCTTTTAATTCCCATATATATCTTAACAGCATGGTGTCTTTTGAATACTTTTTATTCTTGAAAGATTGCTTATGATTGGCAAAACGTTTTTTCCATTCACCCTCTGTTATGCCAATATATTGTTTATCAGGTACATTCTTAGAGGAAACAACACATTTATATACCACATTTTTTGATAAACAACTTCCACTCATTGGACAATTGTATTTTTGTTTACAATTACAATTTTCTGTAGTTTTTTCGTTTAGGATTTCTTTTTTGTTTAACAAAGCCTTATTGTGACCTTTTATAATTCTTTCCATATTTTTTGTGCAACTGTAGCTAACTTTAATTGTATTTCGATTAAAAATTTTATGTAATTTATTAGATCGCGGGAAATGCTTATCGACCAATTTTAAAAACACTTTTCCTATGCTAGTAGAAACATTTTTGCTATATGGGGGTTGAACCAAATTACATTTCTAGTTCTATTTCGTTTTTTTGTTTTCTATTTTTCAGGGTCAAATTTTAGTTCAAAATTTTCAAAACCACTTTTTTTTAAGGCATCTTCAAATATTCGTTTTGAGGAATTGAATACTTCATCGTTTGGTTTTTTGAAAGGCTTATATGAATTTTCAGAGAGGTTAAATGTGACATCAAGAAAATTCACAATTTTTAAATTTATGTTTATTTCGATTTGAAAGTCAATATTTTTAAAAACATTTTATAATATCTTTTCTAATTTTTTTGAGCTGTTGACCAGATTTTTTACGCATTACTATTAAACCATCGTCGCGATAAAGGCCTAAATCTTTTATATTGATTATTTTACTTAACAAATCTAAGGTGTATAGTCCAACAAATTCACAAATTTCTGCTCCGTCATAACTGCCCATTGTTACATCAACGAAGTCATGTATGTTTTTCTTTTTCCAAGTTTCCTTATTAAAATAAAGTAAGGTTTTTCTACAATGTTTTATTATACGGATTGTGTCATCAGGAATAACTGTGTGGCTTTTTGCAAATTCAATAGTCTTATCTAAAATATCTGCGGTTATTGAGGGGTAAAAATCATTAATGTCAAATTGAATAAATGTACAGTCATTTTTATTTTCGATTATGGAGAACCAATTTATAACATCAATGGTATTTTTCCACTGTTGTAAATTTAATTTATTTCTAAGAATATTATTAATTTTGTCCAATTTAATTTTGCTTACATGTCCCATCTCACTTTTTGAGGGAACCAATAACCTACAAGGAAGTTTGTTTTGAAAATTTGGTTTATGGTCTTTTAGTGTTACGAAGGCTTGGGCAGGGGCAATTGATTCGATTCTATTATCAAGGTTTATTTTTTTAGCAATACTCTGCGCTTCTAAATTAATTGCCTTTTCCAAATTTTTAGGGGCTTTTTCATAAGAACTAGTAATATTGTCGCGTAAAATTTTTTCATAGTTTTCTGTTGTGAGTTGGTAAATATTATTTGCTTTATCAGCAAAAACCAAAATATTAGGGTTTGATTTAATTTTTTTAACATCTAATTTTAATTCTGTTTGAAATTCATTTTTTATAGGGCGAAACTTTATTGTTTTAATTAAATGTAATAGGTCATTTTCAAAATTTTCTAAATCAGGTATAAAAGGTGGGGTATTTTTTGTTTTAAATCCATAATTATCATTATTATTAAATGTATCATCTGTTTTTGTATTTGGTTTTAAGAAAAAATGGGCTTTCCAACGAATTGTTTTAATAAAATGCTCAACTTTTTCAATCAAAGAAATAGTACAACTTTTTTTATCTAGTATAGGTATATTTTTCAACGAGTAAGTGAAATTATTAGTTTCCATATTTACACGGAATGTTAAAATACAATTAAGAGTGCTCAACAAATGTTAATAATTAATTAAGACATTTGCAACAATTGTTAATAAGTAATTAAGACATTTACAACTTCCTGTAATTTAATTTTTGGTATAAATTGAAGTTTTATTAATTTGATCATTCATTTCTAATGAATCTTTGTTGATGAAAGACAGTGTCAAATGGAAAAAAATTTAGTTAAGTGATTTTCTACTAATATATATTGTGCTCTATTGTGCTCAATGTTCAAAAAACATTGAGCACAATAGAGTGCTCAATGTTTAAGAACATTGAGCACTCTATTGTGTAAAATACTTTTTAAAGTTGTTTAAATATATATATATACATATATATATATATATATATATATATATATATATATATATATATATATATATATATATATATATATATATATATATATATATATATATATATATATATATATATATATATATATATATATATACATATATATACATACATATATATAAGTTTCGTCAATTTGAATAATGTTGGAAATTAAACTTTAACTAGAAATCAGAAATTCCTTTTTCTTAGTATTTAGCTTGATAAAGTTTGATATTCCATATGCTTGAAACCTAACAATTTTTATTTGCAAACCAGAGATTGTTGGACGAAGCAAGTTTACATTAAATGCATAAGCAATGACATCAGTATAGATGCTATTTATAATCGAACCTATTTTCCATTCTGAGACGATTTCATTTAAGATATATTCAGTATAAATGCTATATAAATGTGGCAATAGAATAGACCCTTGGTGCACTCCTTGTGACATACAATTGATTTGAGGTAAAGTGCCAGATAGATATAGCAATGAGATTATCTGTATTATATATAAAGAAAGTTTTTTTTGGAAATAAATCTTCTCAAATTGCAAATCTTAGTAGCAAGTATTGAATGCTTTGTTTGCATCTAAACTGCACATATATAATGGCGTGTTATTGTTAATATAGTGATTTATGGTTTCACCCAATAAAATTTCAGCGTGTAGTGTAGAGCTATTTTTTTTTAAACCATACTGATGGGAATGGCTTTCTATTACTAGAACATAAAAGTAAGGTTAAATATATTAGTAGTTTCGTAAAGATACTTAATGAAAGTTAATAAAAAGACTATAATAAAAAGAAAGTTAATAAAAATACAACGGGAATTGTCGGAGAATTGGAATTGAAAATGCCACAACTTGCTCCTAAAATATTAGTTGAGAAATATTTATAATTAGTTGACTAATATTTTCATTAGTTAAACTTTTCAAGGTCAGAGAGTAGTAATTTGCAGGTTGCAAGAACTATAAACCTAAAAATTTTTGTATACTTGAATTTATATTAAATACAAGCTATTTTATTATTATTTTTAAATAATAAAATAGTTTGTACCTAATATAAATTCAAACGTGTATGTTTGATGGTAAAGATATTGAGCTGAATTTAGTTACGATTTCTAATATTCCAATTTCATTATTACGATATCTAATACTATTTTTATTATTATCTAATATTATCCTAATTTTATCAAATAAAAACATAACCGGGTCGGCCAGTCACGGAAGCCGTGTCAAGATTGGGGGTTATGGAGCTAAAACGAAGGGGGGCGGGTAAATTTTTGAGCAAAAATTTTGTCAAAGGAGAAATAAATCCTAGATCCGCCCCTGAATATCACGATAAAAATTTACAATTATAACCAAGTGTAGAATACTTACAAATATATTTATTAAAACATGTGAAACTTCAGTTATTATGGAGCAAAACTCCATTCCCAATTTATGTCTCGAGAAACATTTTAAGATTAATTATTAAGACAAGCAGTAAGCAACCCTTAATACGGGTTATTATAATTAAATCATTTATAACAATAAAAACACATTAATAACTTGATGTATTATCTAAAAAATTAAGTACAAATTTATCTTTAAATAACATTTTAATTTTGACTCGCTATCAGCAATGTCATTGCTTATAGTTAACGACATAAAAACCGCATAAACATCAGTTAAGTTCTTTTTAAAATGTCACAACACAGCAGGTACCAGTAAAGGAAAGTTAAGTAAAGCCTACAAATACCAAAAAAAAGGAAATAAAAAAAAATTTCTTTTTTTAATTACAAAAGTATTAATTGAATTTTGTTAGTAGAATTAGGATAATATTATTACAGAAAATATAAAGAACAAAAAAATAGCCATAACACCCTAGTTTTATCAATACAAAACGCAGTAACAATAGCACAGATATTTGTAAGTACACATTACTATGTGTCTCCAGAATAATTAAAAAAGAAAACATTATAAAAAGGATAGACAGTACAACGTAATAACACCACAACTTAATAAGATATTTTATTACCTAAAATACTTACAATATTTAAACAATCGAGGTACAATTATAGTTATTAATTTAAACAAAAAATATAAGAAAATAGCCAGCAACTTGTAAGATATTTCTTATATATGGTCATTATCAATTGTGGTATGAAGAAATATGTAATAAGTTTCATTAATTCTCTCTCTCATCTAAGAGAAAGAGGGACAGAAATAAAGTGTTTTTAAAGCAGAATGTTAAAAAAGTAAAAAAAAAACACAATTGATAATAGTAACTGGTTTTACTATGTTACCAGTAAACAAAATTATTTTTACCTTGATTAAAAGATAAGTTCCCAGCATTTCTTAATTAAGTTCCAGCTTCTCTCTGATTGTTGACTAATGATTAATGGAGTAAACTTAACATCATATTAAATTTACAAAATTAAAACATCAGTAAGCAACAGTAAAGTTTCAACAGTAAGCAAACTAATCAAGTGATGACAAAGGGAACTAAAAAAAAAAAGAACAATTATGTTTGAAGTTATGAAAAATTTAAAATCATTTATGTTATTAACTGTTTGTTTATAAATTGTTGTTATAAACTGTTATTAATCTAAATATTACTGTAAATATATATACTATAAATCACTCAATATATTACTATAAATATATAAATAATATTACTACAAATATATAAATAATATTACTATAAATAGAAAAATTTATACTTTGCTTTGTTCTCAAGTGTCTAAAGTAAAATCGAAATAATAGACATTAACACTGCTTGACACTGGACTCTTGCAAGTAAGTTATCTGTTCGTTGAGCAGCATTTCTTACATTTCAACAACGATTAATTTTATCCTACCTAGATCTATCTCTTTTATTTGACAACAACTATTTTTAAGTCGCCTATTACCATTTACACTTATAACTTTGAGCCTAATATTATCATTAAACATATTACCAATATTACTATTGTTACAACTGAATAATAAATAAACATAAAAGAATCATACAAATCATGATCTTTTCTAATAAAAGATTATATTTCAACTTAGCAGTTATTGTAAAACTGAGATACACGATTTCTAACCAATGTTGCATGTTCAGGATTGTGCACCAATTATGCCATCTCTTAGGGGGAAAAAGTGAATTAACCGTTGGATCTAAGTTAGTTGACATTCTCAATAAAACTTCCAAATGAACTTTTGGGTTAATAGCTTCCCTGGAACCAGGGGCAGCACTGTCTCCAACGAATACAACAGCAACTTCACTAACTATAGTTTGCAAATGAACCATTAAATTATGTAAGCAAAATTGATTGCAATCTTATTGCTTTCTAAAATTTACTGCTGCAAGTGGGTCTGAGATATAGTTGATAATGTTAGGGGAATATCTTGATCTGGCCTAAGATTACCTACACAATGAAAAACTTGACCACATGTTATAAAACATGGCAGCCTATGATTTATAGGTTAACCACATCAGTAAATAAAGCAAAAGTTCTTATATATTTTAAAAAAATTGATATTGGAATTATGATATAACCTGTAAATCTTGCAGAATTAGTGAAAATGGAAGCAAAACTACCTTTCTATTATGGCAACATAAAAAATGTGTTTCATTAAGAAATTTTTAAGCACAGCAATGCTGACAGATCTGGCTCATTTCTCCTAAATAGTTATAATCTAGAATAGTATCAATTCTTACTACACAATATATTCTGATTGTCTAGCAGCATTTTGTACATTTTTGAGAATGATTAATCTCATCTAGGCTATGGCTTTTATTTATGTGATAATTACTTTTAACTTGTCTAACCATGATGTACTAATTTAGGTATAAAATGATTTCTTCTTACCAAGAAGAATTTCTTATATTTTGATGACAATTAATTTCAGCTTGCCTAATTCTAATCATTTCAATAAATTATCAATTTTTTTTAAAGGTGATAGTATTTCTTCTAATAACTTATTTATGTCTAATATCGACCATCCAAAAATAGAGAAAAGAAATTAAATAAAAATACCAAAATATTAATAGTCTAAAGTGGTAAACATATCTATAAAGTGGTAATCATATCTACAAAAAAATGAATAATAAAGTAGAAATCAACAAAAACCTGCAATACTAATAACAAAGATATTATTTGGTAATAAAAACAGAAACACAATGTTGAATCTTACTTGGTTTCTCATCTAAACAATTCTATTAAACTATTTAAAAGAAAGAAAAAAATCAAAATGCCTAATGTTGCGCAATGTATTTAAAAACAAGAATCAAATGCAATAACTTTAGAATATATATGATATATAAACCTCAACAATTTAACTCTTTAGCTTAACCACTGGTTTACCATTGAGATCAAAAATTAATAAACAAAAATTAAAACAATTTATTACAATTATATATTTTCATCTAAAGTAATAAAAAAGATGTAACCATTTAAAAACAAATTTAAAAATCTAAATACGTGTTCAGATACCTTAAAAAGAAGCATAACAACATTCTTTTGACAACTTCCAACATATTTTTTTTTACTTTCTACTACTTTTTTCTATTTTCTTTTTTACTATTTTCTGTACCTTACTTTTTTTTATCTAAAAGAAAATATACATATAGATACAGAGAAATATACGCATGTAGTAATTAAGTAAATACACTTACACGTCCACAAAAAACAATATTATTTTATTTAAAGAAGAGGAAACAGGTTATAAAATTAGAAAAATATAAACAACTAACAACAAACGAACATTTATTTATAGTTTTATAGTAAAATTAAACAATGAACAACATCAATTCCTCTTAAAACTAAATCAGCTCTAATTTCCTTGCAGACCTTGCTTGAGTTTATCAATAAGTTTATCAAATTTGAAAAAAGAAAATTTAGACAGATATCTTGAAAATATCCCAGTAAGCCAACAGATTGTATTATTTTTATGTGCTAAAAAAGTATTAATACTAAAATATATAACAAAGTACCACAGGGTTTGAATTAAGCGTAACGCGATCGCGATACGCTTAATTCGCAAAAATATTTACGCTAAATAATTTCGCCATTAGTTTTTTCTTTTTTTTTTGCTTATTTTTTTTGCTTATTTTTTTTTCACTTTTTTTTTGTCATTCTTTAGAAACATTCGTTTCGTCATTTATAAACATTTTAAAACGATCTTGTTGTACAGTTTTTATCAATAAAATTTAAATTTAAAAAAAATTTAAAAACGACAGAAGCAAGTAGAAGACAGAAGTCTTGTCATCAAACCCCGATAGTAAGCGTAAAATATATTTTACAAAGTTCTCATTATATAAATTTACCAATACTCGTTATATAAAACAAGTTAAGACATAATTACAACAAGAATTCGACAAATTGCAAAAATTAAATAAATGCATACAGTAAGAAATATTACAAGATATTTTTTTTTTTTTGATTTAAAAATACAAAAATATGTTTGTGTCTGTTAATTCAAGTAAATACTGTTTAACTATATTTTTAAAACAATTTATTGAAGTTATACTTTTCATATTTTCATTAAGAACTATGTTCCACGGACGAGGCCCTCTAAATGAAATTGAGTAATCAGATGTCTTAAGAGTTGACTTAGGTAAATTAAAATTATGGATAGAGCGCCTTGTTAAGTATTTATAATTTATTTTTAAAAATCGGTTATTAAAGAATTTCGGAAGCATGTCATTTTGATATTTAAACATGAATAACAAGTTTTAGAACACGTTTAACTCATAGACATTAAGAGTTTTTGTTTCCCGGAGTAACGGCTTGGAGTGGGCGTATTTATGCACATTACATATAATTATACTGGCTTGTTTCTGCTTAATATATATATTTTTTAATGCTGAACGGCAAGTTCAGCACTAACGATTTTCTAAAAGAAAATAATATTATTTAATTGAAATTCTTAATTTTTATTTGTATTTTTTAATATATTTTAACAGGGTACCATCAAATATGATTTGGATACTAAAGGTTGATAGGTTAGAAGTTCTTTTGGCTTCGGGCGCACCCTCTGACCCAATATCAAGATTATTACTTTGTATCTTCATATAAAAATGCATGCAATTTAGTTTCAAAAGAAAGTAAGTTTTTAGGGATAAATGCGTGAAAAGGCTGCAAGAGGGTATTATTCGGAAGCTCTACACCTCCACAGCTTGGGTAGGGTGGGTTAAAACTTAAATATTATTTTTTTGTAATAATAAATAGTATTTATACAAAACACAAATTTTTCATTAAAAAATCAAACTCAACTATATACAAAAATTATTATACAAAGAGATTATATAAAAGTATCAACTTAATAAATATAAACATACACACTGGACATACACCTATCAATAAGTGTATATAGATTCAGCTAAGTTAATCTATATAAACTTATTAATAAGTATATTAATAGTTGTTAATAACTAAATTCCTGAATCCTCTGCCATCCCTTCTGCTACCAGGAGGTTTGTATTTAAAATGAGGCAGGTCTTTACCTCCATTCTGGGCCCATATGCGGAAGGCCCTTTTTGATTTAGGCCCAGGGTAGCTTTACAAGTCTATATTTAAAACAAAAATATTAAATGAGTGTTCGAAAAATTAAAATAAAATAAAAAAATTAAAACACAGTAAAAAACTTACCAAGGAGGTCTTGGTTTTCACTCTGGGTGCAAGATGGCAGTGATGACGTGGATGAAGCTGGTAAACTTAGTTTTTCAAATTTTTAATATGAAATAAGTTTAATAAAAATTATAAAAAATAGTGTTCATTTAGTAAAAAACCATTTATAAAAACAAATTTACAACATCATTAAGATATATCTACCAAGTTCCTCCGTTTTGCGCCTCTTACCTCCTTTAGTGTCTAGAGTGTCTTTAGTGTAATCGAAAGTGAGAAAAACCTTTTATACTGTCGCTTCAAGACAACTTGCACATCATCAAGACAAGCAGAAGTCATTTTTTTATGCTGGTTATCAATGAAGCTTATACGAGTGTTAGTGGTTAGCAATTGAGCATATATTGATTTTAAAATGTTAGGGGCAAGAGTATTCCCAAAAAAAGCTGTTCTTTTGCAAAACTGAGCAGCTGAATTATATTTACTATTTTTAATTATTAGCAAAACTTTTATTCACTAACTGGCTACCAGAAACATGATCAAAATATGCATCCTCACCTAAAACATAAAACTTTTCCATTCAAGGCTCAGTAGGGAGTTTTCAAAACAATGCAAGCGCACATATCTTTTATTGCAGTTTTATTACAAAATGCCTCTCTTAGAATTGCAAAATTTTACATTTTACTGTTCCTACAGTGAGGAATTGTTTAAACTCACTGATATGCTTGATAAAAATGAAACAATTATGAAAAAGAATATGAAGCCGATTTCCATGATATCTAGGAATGATACTTCGTAGTAGATTGTTTTCATTTAAAAAATTTACAAATCCTTTTGGATCACCTTTGACATCTATAAACCTCATTTTGTTCATAGCTAAAACAATTTTAACTACCATTCAATCATTTCCAAATAACTAACAAATCTCACACTCAAGAGAACATTCAAGCGACATGAAACCGCAATTGTGTCAAGAATTGTGCAAATGGCTGTTCAGCTCATTCAAATTCTTGCCCCAGGTTGCACAAACTTTGCTTATAGTAAGATGGTTGACTGCAACTCTGTCTGATATTGTGTTGGATATATTTTCAATAATCGAGTTATGACATTCATCAAAGCTACTTTGGTAAAAATCTGAATAAACAAATGCCATATAATCGATTGCAGTGCATATATGACTTTCATAATCAAATGCTGTTCCTACTGGTAACTGATCTAGAGCAAACACAAGACATTTATCTTAAGAGGTTAAGTTAATGCTATTAATGTTGACACTTTCTTGTGTTGTAGCATCAAACCCAAGAGTAGGATTATTATTATGCATAGCCCACTCAACTGCTTGCAAATCTGGAATACTGCCAAGTTCACGAGCTCTTTACTCAACAGTACTTCGATGAGGAATATTATTAAAAATAACACCCATATAATACCCTATTTTGCTCATAAGATATGGAATGTTACTTGTTGGTTATATTACACAACAGCATATTATAAATTGTTATTTTTATTTGTAATAAATGTTTTTTCATCTTCTGGCATAAATACATTTCTTTCCTCCTTAATCTAGAGCAAATCATTCTCCAAACTAGCAATTACCCTGTTACTTGTAAAAAACAGCAGCATTATGCTTAGTTTTGAGTTGCCTTAACTTATGCTTTTCATTTAATTTCAAAGCTTTTTTTTCAGCTTTAAAGTGATGAATCTGCTCACTGTAATTTTATTTTTTTGTGTGTGTTTTTTCAGATGTGGTATTTCTGCCCTTAAAGCTTTAACTATTTTTTCTTTCTGTTTAACATTTTGTCTTAGAACACGTAATGTTTGACATGCTGTTTAATTCAGCTTTTAAAAGTGCTAACTTGTTCCAACATTATTTGTAAGAGTTAGCTTTTTTTGTTTTATAGGGACTAATTTCTCTCTAAATATATGTTTAGTTACGTCTCATTCGCTATAACCTGCAGATGTTAATGTTCAACTATTTAAAGAAGATAAAACATTCATATTGGTATATGAAACATCTGAGAAGCCTAATGATAAAACAATATTAGGCAAACTTGATATATGGCTTAAAAAAGGTTTATTGCAAAATTCATAAAAACGCTTACTGTCCTCAGCCCTGCTATAATTTCTAGACCAATTCAATTATTTATTTATGAGACTTCTAAACTGATTTTTACATGTTTCTATCTTAAAAGATTTAGTGACTTGTTGAGATGTATCAAGAAACGAATCACTATTATTTGTAAATAATAAAAAAATATGTCCATTTCTACAAACTGTATAACACTCCGTATTAGAGTCAATGTCTATTTGCGACAATTCAAAATTAGCAGTTAAATACTTTTTGCATTCACTGTAAAACCCAAACTTTGTTTTTGGCCCCATGATAGCAGAAAAAAGTTTAATTTTTACAAATAAAATATAATATATATAAATAATGGTAAATATAATGACATTAAAATCCTCCTCACTGCGAGTGTATCGCATTATTGAAGCTTAAAAAGTTATCTAATTAGAGTATAATGTGAAGGTGTCTTAGTATGCTTTTTTTTTCAATAAAATTTGGCAGGTTGTAAGAAAAAAGGTTATTAAAGGTGATAGAATATACTAGAAAAATAAACCAGCATTTCTTCGATACATACTTGATGTCCAAACAACAACAAAACTTTACCTAATTGGAGTAGAGTTTTAAAGTGTCTGAGTATGCTTTTTTTTTCAATAAAATTTGGCAGGTAGTAAGAAAAAAGGTTGATAAAGGTGAGAGAAGATATTAGAAAAATGAACCAGCATTCCTTCGATATATACTTGATGTCCAAAAAACAAGCAAATTTTTAAGAACAATAAATTCATAATATATAAAATTTTAAATTAAAGAAATCCATGTAAAATTAAAGTTTCATAATTCTAGTATTCAAAAATCAATGTTGATGCACATTTCTAAAAAATAACATAGCAAAACAAGTTCATACCATGCAACTTTTCCACTAACTTGAAAAAGCGTGTCACAGAATTTGGCCGGAAAAACGGCTTTGTAAAATCCGGATTTACGCGTACCTATATATACGATACGTTATAATAACTATAAACGATATAGATATAAATATTATAGATTAATATATACAACTAATTTATATCAATATTATATAATTTATTATATATTTATAATATAATATTACTAATGATATATAACAACTATATACAACACGTTATAACAACTATAAAGGATATAACATGTGATTCCAAAAAATCTGGACAAATTAAATTCTGAAATATTTTAAGAAAGATGACTTATTTTTTAAGTTTTGAACGATGTTTCAAAAAGAGCCATGTTCATAAAGTAATATTACAAAAAATTACAAATTTTCCGTTTCTTGTCTGCGAACTGTATCAACTCTTGGAAAACTCTCCTTACCAAGTCGATGTAAGCGCTCAATGTCGACAATGTTTGAAGCAGTAGTTGATACGATTCCTCAGTTGGTTTATTTTTAAGCTTCCCAACAATTAGCATATACTGCTCTCTTGATTTCATTCCAAAAATCTTCAATAGGTCGCATTTCTGGTACGTTTGCAATATTTTGACTTCTGGGCACATGTTCGACATTTTTGGACCTCAAAAATTCTTGAACTTATATATATATTATTAAAATATATTGATCATCTGCTTCTATTGAGGTCAACCACACCTTCGTCCTCAATTTTAACAACTCATTAACCGATTTAGCTTTTTTAACAAGGCGTAATCTTCAGCTGTTTTCTTAGCTTTATGCTTTTCAGACAACCATTCACTCACTTCAAACTTTAATTCTAAATGACTTTGTTTGTATTTATCTTTCATTTTATCAAAGTTTTTTGAAGCTTTTTTTAGCAATGAGTCACGCTCATCTACAGTCTATTTATCCAAGCAGTCTAGTGTTTTGTTTTTATATCACATAGTATAAGCTTGTATAGTTTGTATTTTGGCATTTGGCTTTGTACGAAATAAAAGATCCAATACCGCTAAGTCACTTTCTGACGCTTTGTTAGTTGTTGGAACATTCTCTGCTGCCTTACTTATATTATCAGAAGGATGCCAATATTAACCTCCAGGAAGTTGATGAGCAGATTGTCTTTCCAGAACAACTAACAAAGAATGACAAATTACTTCTAATGTCTGCTGTGTTAAAATATTTAAATCAGTGTCATTTGACTCTTCAAATAATTTATATTACAAATTATCTTTATGAATATAACATCACTTGGACTGAATATAGGTGTTTTCGAGATTATAATCGATGATGCATTTTTACACAAATCTGAAAGTTTCATTTTTAGGGTTGACAAAATGGATTGATATCAAGAATACTCTTTTGTGATTCAATTATCCGCCAAAGTGGACCTGTAATTATTTTATCAACTGTTCCAAGAGCCCGCACTTCTGCTAAATATAATTTGTTGCTAATATCTTCTTTAACTGCAAGTAAAAGATTATTTTGATTTGGCCAATTTTGAAAAACTCTAAAATATCTTTTGAATGTTAATACAAAGCTGCAGCATTATAATATAATATATTAAATCTGTTACCAACAAAGGGTGCAAGCATACACTTACTTTGTCCTTTACCAGCAAGAAATGCATTAAAATACCCAGCAACTCCAGCTTCATCACTTCCCCTTACATGAAAAGCTTTACTAGATTAATAAGCAGTTCTTATCAATCTAGTGATTAGTAGTAATCTAGTGGCACCTGATTCAGCAGTATTGAATGCAAAAATATTTTCATAACTAGTACTCAAAACTAACTTTTCGAATAAGTTAATTGTTTTATCAGTTTCTATTGCAAAGTTAAATAATAAATGCAATTTACAAAAAAAATTAGACATTTCAATGAAATCTGCTTCTCGTCTTTTTTTAAACCTTCCCTGTTCTTTATAACTTTAGGCAGTAACTTTTTCCTCATATCTTTAAGCTTTAAATTAAACAGTGGATTAACTGGCACAAGATCAGACATGGTAGTTTTAAAAAAACATACAAGGTTAGAATAATCGTTTTCCTTACTGCTACTTTCTAAAATGTCACATGTATCATCTAATGTTTTGGTTAACGCATTAATAGTACAATCTGCATCACTGCCAGCCATTTCATATAATCCAAAAGATAAAGTACTTCCATTTGTGGTAGTAACTTGGAAATTTTGAAAATGTCTATGATATTTAGTGGTACCGTGACTGTGAAGTCAATTTCCCGAACTTCTACAGTATTTATCATTTCTTCTGCAACTTGAACTTGAGCAAGTGCTAAAGCCTCGAAATCGAGATTTTGTACCAATTGAAGGAAGCTTCTCTATATCTATCTTTGCTAGTTTTTTTAAAACAATTGTGATAACTTTATTAACTTTGTTCATGCTGACATTCGAAGAAACTAACTCCATAATAACTTCTCTTACATCATTGGAATACCTTCCATTTTGAAATGTTATTATTCTGCGATCATGGAGAAGAGAACTTAAATTAAAATCTTTATTTTCTTTGCTTAATACTCTAGTGTTAGGAGAGTCGGTATCCTTTTCAGGATTATTTAAGCTGTTAGAAGACAAATTTTCATGCTTATTTACTACCATGCTAAACTTCTTGTTTATATAATACAATTTTTTGCATGTAATTCTTTTTTTCTCATGAAGGAGTGCAACTTTGTTGTCACTTTTTTCAAGCTTAACTAACAAAAGTTCAACTCTTTTATTAAGATTTCTAATGACTTTATTATAAAAATTTTCTTGAGCTTTATTATAAAAAAGATTCTTTTATTTCCTTATTTTCTTTCTTTTTCAATTGATGAATCTTTGCTTTATTACTTGCATGTAATAGTTTATATGACCTTCTAGGGTAGTTTGATGTAAATTTTTGTTTCATATTACTAATACGAACATTAGCAGATTTGAACATATTTATACAACCAGATGAAGCAAGTTTCAATTTTTTAAAACAGTTTTTCGAGGTTTGTTGGTTCAATTTTCTTTTTTTACCCTTCGTTTTATTTTTTTCACTTGATATGCATAACTCACAACTAGTTTCCAAAATAGGCGGTTTAAAGAGCATCAGCTTATATATATTTCATCTTTTATTGTTTTTTTTTAACGAGTTAAATTTATCTACAACAATTTTAATTTTTTTGTACAAGCTCAAATTATTTTCAGTTACTGAAAACAAATTGGAGAATCGGCTTCTAAAATTCGAACACACCATTTTCAAAGATTTATCACTCAAGCATAGATACCAATCATATAATTCTTTATTATTCATTATGATAAGGCTAATTTTATACAAATACTGTATTATACAATTAAATTATTATATTGTTTTTGCAAATTAGTTACCGAAATAATTTTGGAAACAATATTAAGATGGACTGAAAGGAAGAAGAGGACGGGATTAAGCAGGTTTTAACTTATATTTAAAAATTAAGCTAAACACCCGAATATTAGCAAAAACTTAGTTTTTTTAAAGTTATTTTAAACCAACATATTCATCACAAAACCAAAAACAAACAAAAAAAATAGAAACAAAGAAAAATAGTTATATATTATTTTAGAGGATGCTAGAACGCAAATAAAATAACTTTAAGCTAAAATAATTGCAAAAACTTAATTAAAACCGCTTTTACAGCCAGATAAACTGATATTGAAAATTCTAGCAGATATTTTATGAAAGATTAATCATTTTACTTTTCGTAAAACGTTTTACTATGGCATAATAAATTAAAAAAATCGGTCTAAATTTAATCTGAAAAAGTCTTCTTTATATATAAAAAACTTCGCAAATTTTGTCTACGGAATTTGTCACGTGACTGAAGTGCATAGTTTTTGTATAAAAAATTCAACTATACAAAAACTTAAAAAAAAAAAATATATATTGTTGCTGTAAATCTAATTTAAATCTAATGACTTTCAAATGTTGTTTTGTTTTAGTTGAATAACATTTTCATTGTATTTTACCCATTTTTGTTGTATAGTTATAGCTTAAAGAATAATAATTTCAAACAATGTATGATTAAATATTACATTATAATGTATTACCAAGTTAATCACCGTTTAAAATATGACAAATTTAATTCAATAACCTTCTTAAAAAACGGTATGCATTCAATACCAATCATCAATGAAATTGAAACTCTCTAAATGCAACTGTCAAAGTTATACTTAAGAAGTTACGTCTAAGGAGTTTTTTGTTTCAGCTTTTTAGTTTTTTATCTTCAGTTTAACTGTAAAGTTAAATATTGTTAAATCTTTAAAGTTTAATTTAAAAACCATGATGAATTAATTTTATCAACTAAAATCGTAAAAAACAAAAGAACTTAATCATCATCAATGATAGAACTCTTTAGAAAAAAAAACTGCATTATTAAAAATTGATATGAAATAAAACTAAATCTATATTAGCGATTTTAATAAAAACTACGTAATAGCACTGGTTGCCATGGTAAAACCAATGGTTACCATAGTAAATTTAATCTGATTATTTTGATTATTATCCTGATATATAGGTTTAAATTTTGTAAATAAAAAAATTTAAAAACATTTTATTAAGTTATGATCAAATTTGAAATCTTAATACATTTATTGAAATAAATTGGGTTTCTTTTTTTTTTTTGGTTTTTGAGATATTGCCAGGTATTTTTTTATCGCTACATTTTATTATTATAACGATAACAAAAATATTTACTCTTCAATATATAACTGTTATATATATATAGACAAAATAAATTACATACTTTCGTCCCTAATAAAAGATTAGGAGGGACTTTCATTCATTTTTGGGAAAATTTCCCACCTACCTCAAGCTCATTAAGTTCCCTCCGGAAAATCGGCCTTACGGAATAATAAATTATTAACAAATTAGAAAATAATTATTCACAGCTCCTGATAAAAACAACATTTTTTAAGGTAAGCAGGCTTCAAAAATAAACGACCAAGTAAGTATCGATTTATCGAAAAATGAGCTTTTAATTTATTTCTCACCAAAATATAAAACTTATATCAAAATAGTAAATCCTATTGAAATTATTATAAAACAGCTGTTAAAAAATGCGTTTTTGACCGCAAGGCTAAGTTTATTTAGTTTCATGCATGTTTTGTAAAAAATATTAGTTTGGATTTATAAACTGAAATTTTTTGTAAAAATTAGTTACATTGTAATATAAAGAAATCACCATCCCCCAGCCCACCTTTTATTACCCCTTTTCTGCCCCCCCCCCAACCAGCTGTTAAATCTGGACTAAAAGTCCCCCCTTTTATTAAGACCGCCACTCTTGTATTAGAGACTCGATAGAACATACATACGAATATACATACACATACATACGTACATACATACACACATACATACATACACACACATACATACATACATACATACATACATACATACATACATACATACATACATACATACATACATACATAAATACATACATACATACATACATACATACATACATACATACATACATACATACATACATACATACATACATACATACATACATACATACATACATACATACATACATACATACATACATACATACATACATACATACATACATACATACATAATTACATACATACATACATACATACATACATACATACATACATACATACATACATACATACATACATACATACATACATACATACATACATACATACATACATACATACATACATACATACATACATACATACATACATACATACATACATACATACATACATACATACATACATACATACATACATACATACATACATACATACATACATACATACATACATACATACATACATACATACATACATACATACATACATACATACATACATACATACATACATACATACATACATACAGTGGCGGCGTTAGAGTAGGGCCTGGTTGGGCGATGGCCCAGGGCGCCGAATAAAAAGGGGCGAAACTAATTGGTTATTTTACCCTTTGCCTTTTTTTTGAATGGGGTTAAATTAAGCTAGGGGCGCCGTAGAAATCTCGCCCAGGGCGCTGGTTGTGCTAAAACCGGCACTGCATACATACATACATACATACATACATACATACATACATACATACATACATACATACATACATACATACATACATACATACATACATACATACATACATACATACATACATACATACATACATACATACATACATACATACATACATACATACATACATACATACATACATACATACATACATACATACATACATACATGCATACATACATACTCACTCTTCTCCATGGTTTTCTTCATATTGTGCTGCTTGTGTTTGCTTCTATATTAAAAGGGATTTTTTTCTTACACTCTTCTGCAGCTTGTGGTCCAAACAACGTATCTGTTGTAATCTTGAAGAAGTGTTCTCTGTCATCTATACTTTCAAAACTATTTCAAAAGTTCTTATCAGGAGTTATGTTTTCCGACATGCTGAAAGCTGCATCTGTTATCCCTATTTTCAAAAATTCTGGATATCCAATTGTAGTATAAAAGTTGTCTTCGATAGACAGCACTTTTCTTCATACCCTAAAACTTCAGGGGTTCCTCTAGGTTTTACCCTTGGCCCTTTACTCTTTTTAATTTAGATTAACAATCTTCAAGATATTCTCACATCTAAGTTGGCATTGTTCGCTGATGATACTACCATTTTTTCTTGTCATGGTAAGAAGCCCATATTCGCTGATTGCTTGGAAGGGGCATCTGATGATAGGAGTATAGACAAATTTTTTCTAAAAAACTTTTTATATATAAATTATTTTTTTTTAATTTATATATAAAAAGTGACCCCTTATAAAATGATATGTTTTCTTTTAAATATTTTCATTGAAAAGCCCCCCCCTCCTCCTTTCCCACGTAAGCATTACTCGCGAGGTAAAAGACGTGACAAAATGTCGCGGGTGAGAAAAAAGGTTGGGTTTTAAATTTATATGGGTACAGGGACCAAAGCCTCATGTTGTGTAAATGTTAATCCCCGTGGTGTAGGTATTAGCCTTACATGGTGTAGATGTTGAGCTAAAGTCCCACGTGACAATGCCCCACGTGGTATAGATGTTAAAAAAAGTGTAGTTAGGGGGTTGAGAAAAAGGTGCGTGACAAATTTTACCTCGCGAGTTTAGACGTTTAAAATATTGCAAATCAGAGGTTGAGATTAGTTAGACAGCCAGAGGTTGTTGTTGACAAGTTAATCTGCAAAACAGTTTGGTACGGTATTCTAAGTTTTAATGCTTTGCAATGCGATTAATTCTGCACTACGATTTTGTTGTTGTTCTTTTAATATAATTAAGTTATTATCGTCTTTAAGGTTTTATTCACAAGTGAATTTTTTCTGTAATGAGATGCTTATGTTGTTCTTTTAATTTGTCACACGTATGTTGAATGTTCTGTAAAACTTTGACGTCTTTTTCAAAATTCCAGTTTTTTTCTCGGGCTATTTGTTTTTTCTATTTTGGTGGCAATATTTCTTTTCCAACTTTAATTCAGCACAATTTTTTGTAAAATTTTCGACAAGATGTTGTACTTCCACCAGCGCCTTATGTTACTTTTCTATGTTTGTTATATTATTTTTAACGGTTATGTCAAATCTGAAAAAAAAAAGAGTTTCTTTAAATAAAAAAAAAAAATTACGTTTCTTAAAAAAATAACAAAATAAATATGGACTTACGAGGCTGCGCGAAACCCTCCCAATTCGCATTTTGTATTTATTATAATGTTTGACGATTGATTATATATACGTTTAGCTATTTGCTATTGAAGTTTCAGAAGCTTTTCTAAATCGTTGTACTCTTTAATTTTTCATTTGGTTTAACAAAAAATATATTACTTTTTTATAATATTTTAATTGTCATATGATCGGTGTCATGAAGTCACAACAGGCATGTCAAACTCAATTTGGTATGGGGTCTCTTTAGCCTAAGGAAATATTGTAAGGCCCGCTCAAGCTCATACTTATTTTTCTGATAAATGAAGTGTAACTCTTTAACCCAAACTGTCCTTTTGCTAAGGTTTGATGTGAAGTAAACAAGATTATAATTATATTTAAAATCTACCAAATCACTGCAATATTATTTAAAAAAGTACAAAAGTTTAATTTTGCATTATTTATTTCACACAATAACAGCACAATAAAAATGAACAAGGAGTATTTTGTAATAATAATAACAAAAGTTATAAAAATTTGGATTTTTTAGAAATTTGACATCTTTTATTTGCTGAAAGCTTAATAAGGTCTGGTTTTATGTCTTGGCTAGCTACCACTTTCATTATGGAAGACAAATGTTCATCAGTAAGCCTGGACCTCTCAGAGGTTTTATTTTGTTTCATTTGCTTTAAAAGCTGCTCACAAAGATAAGTACTACCAAACATTGCACATATTTGACAAGCAAATTGAATCATCTTGGGAAATTGATGTGGTGGTAAAAATGAATAAAACTTGGGTACACCAACATCAGTAAATTGCTGTTTGAGAACAGAATAACACTGAAGTTCAATTAATTACATTTGCAGATCTTCTTCCACTTTTTTAATATCAAATTTTAATTTACCAATAAGACCCTTCTTCGAATCAATCATAGCGGGTGCTCCATCAGTAACTATAGATACAAGTTTTGTAATTGGAAGTTTATACTTTTCCAGTACTTTTTCAATCTCCAAAGAAATGTCTACACCTGTTGTTGTACCATACATTGAAATCAACTCTAGAAGTTCTTCTGTAATTTCATATTTGAAATCGCAACCTCTGATAAAAACAGACAACTGAGCAACATCTTTAACATCTGCTCTTTCATCCACAGCAATTAAAAAGATCTGAACATCAATGCAGATATTTGTTAACTGACTTCTCAAATCTGTTGCTTTGTCATTTACACGCTCAGCAATGTTGTTAAAATCTTTTATTTTTTCAGGGTAAAGCATCTTTGCAGTTTCAATTAGGCAGTTTTTGATAAATTTACGTTCAGTGAAAGGTCTGGAATTAAATGCAACTAAATGTGCCAGATTATGACTTGCTTTGACTACGAGTTCATTTTTTCACAAAATGAATAATATTTTGTTGCTTTTTTAGTTTGGCTTTTAGTTCAATTAATTTGTCTGTCCTTTTATCTTTTTGATAAATTTCAAATTTTTTTTGATTTTGATAAATTTCAAAAATTTTGATAAATTTCAAAAAATTTTCCTGATGAGTTTTATAGTGCTTTTGATATTGAATTCTTTCGGCACACTAACTTTTTGCTGACAAATCAGACAAATAATACTTTCATTAATGTTTGTAAAAAAGTATAGCACTTCCCATTTTGATTGAAAAAGTCTTTTTTCATCTTCAATTTTACGTTTTCTGCTTGCACTTCTTTTTGAATGAGACATTTTGATTTTAGTGACAATTGCAAAATACAAAAATAGCTCAATCTTAAACAACAACAACAACAAGATAACAACTAACCAATTAGGCCGGATAAATAAAAAAAGCAATCGCTTTTTGGAGTAATTGTTCAGCTTTACGGTAATAGAAATTTGACCAATTTTGATCAATTTTTATATTCACCCGCCTTATTTTCTCATATTGATTGTTAAAATTAAAATATGTCGTCATAGTTTTAACTAATTTTTTTCAGAGTTTCAATTTTAATAAAATGTTAGAAAATTAATTTACTATTCCTTTTAATAAGAGAGTTCAGAAAACTATTTGTGTTTTTTTTATCGTTGTTTTTAATAAAACATTTTTGAAATGCATGTCTGCGGGCTGCCACGTGTAATAAAATTAAAAAATTGTTGGGGGCCGCCATAAAAGGTCTTGCCGGACGCATGTGGCCCGCGGGCCGACACTTTGACATGCCTGGTCTAGAACACAGAGAAAAGTCTTCAAAATAATTCTAGAAAATATAGACAATAAAACCCCAAAAAATATTAATAAAAAAAAAAGTATAAAAAGGCACGCGAGCGATTGAAGGAGACGGAAAGCAAAAGTTTAAATGAAAAAATAAATATGGCGCGAAGAAAGAGAAAATATATGACAAAAATTAATATTTTATGAATAAAGCACGGTATATAATATAATAAAATTATTCTTGTTTTTAATTAAATTTCAATCTCTTTTTTATGTTTGTTTTCTGTTCCACTGTTCAATTAATTTTGTTTCCAACAAAACTGTTCATTTTTAATAAAAAGTTTCCACAGCCAGGAGTACTTTTACAATTTCTAAAAAAGCACGGAAAAAAACACGGAAAAAAGACGTACAATAATGTAAATACTTTTAAAATTAAGTGGGCGCGATAGAGACATAAAATAAATGCCAAGTAAACTATGAGAAATTTATAAGAATTACGACATTTGAAAGAGTAACTCCTTGTACTTTATATATAGTCAAAGCGTAAGCTAAAACAATAGGCATGCCTTTACATTCAGCTAAAATGTTTTTATTTATGTCGTATGTAAATTCTGTTTGAGGTGTAATAATAATTCATTGTTCATCTTTGATCACGATGACGTATTCTTGGTTTACAGACTTAATAATGCCTTGCGTTCCATTTACATTGCCAAGTTCTGGTATATTGCGTAAACAAATGACGGGTACTGCTTTTTTAAGTGATACAGATTGCGGAGTTTTAAATTCCAATTGATATTTAAGTTTATAATTTTGAAATGTTTTTACTTGACTTTCAAAAACAAGTTTAGTATATTTTGTCTTTTTCATATATTCATTGTTGTGTATTATTCTGTCTCTACAGTAAATGAATAGCCTTGTGAAGTGAGTATTTAAATGTTTATTGCATAGTTCTAAGCGTTTCCTAAAATAGGAAAAAGTTTTCTTCGCAATAGATACCCTGTCGCTCGTTGTTGAGATGTGTTTGAAAAGTTGGGTCTTTATTTTAGTGAAAATTTTTAATTAACATAATAGTAATAAAATTACATTCTTTCCAAAAGAGTTTCATCGCCTACAGGTATAAGTTGGGAAAAATCTCCTGCAACTAGTAACACGCAACCACCAAATCGGAGTTTTGATTTTTTAAGTGTTTTTAATAGTAGATGTAATGTTTTTAGAACTTACACTGGCAACATGATGATATTTTATCGTTAATTAGGATTTCCGTAGAATCATATTTTTTTTAATCTAAATAAATAAAAATGTTAAATTACATAAAACGACGTTTATAAAAACATGCGTGTTAAACTACAAATAATCAAGTGCAAAAGGATAAAGAGTTTAAATGAAATATTGACCCCCTTAAGACCATTAAATATTGACCATCTTATGAAAAAATGAATGAAAGTTTTATTGCTTCATAGTGTTTGATATTTTCATAGTAATTGAAAGAATGTTAAATATTCTCAAGAAAATAAAAATGTCTATATTTTAAAGACAAGTCTATAAAACATAGATACAAGAAAATATGTCTCTCTTTTGAAGAAATGTCTATACTTTTTAAGGCTATTGAAAAACATGAGTATCAAATTACATATAATTTAAAAAAAAAAAAATCTGTTATAACTGAACTAGTTTTTATTCAATATTGATAAATGTTATGTTTACTTTAAAAGTAAAACTTGAAAAAAAGATTTTATAACAATATATATTTATAAAAATAAACCATGTCGAACATTTTTGATAAATTAGCATTAATTAATGCAGAAGATGCCTATCTAGATAAAGCGGATACTGATAAGTGCTTGCCGTTATAAAATATTTTCTTTTTTGCATTTTAAAAATTGTTCAGTGATGAAGAAGGTAATGGTAAGCGATTTTCCAGTGCTGTTAAAAGAACATTTTGGTTTATTTGCAATGCGTTATACGCTTTTTCTTGTTCGTCGTTTATTTCTACCTCCATCTTATGAAAAATGAATGAAATTTTTTTCTCAAAAATACAGAGGTTTTAAAAAAGTAGCAAAAGTGCTCATATTAGCAAGACCACTTGGTAAAACGAGCATTTTAAATTAGCTCAAAAAATAACATTAATTAAGTAAAAAAATACCAATCTGACAGTTAGAACTAATTTTCGGAATATGATTCGTTATTAACAAAACTTATCATTAAAAGATCAAATTTTAAGCCACTTTTTGTTGAAACAATACTACTATGTTTTCCGCAAAAAAATTAGTTCGTGATTTTTTTAATTTTATTTACCCAGATCTTTAAACGATAAAAATTCAATTTTTTTGATTTTAAGTTACAAAAAAATATTTAGTATTTTTAAAATATTAAAATTTTTTACTATGTTTTGTTTTTATACAAAAAGCAATTAAAATTACTGCTATTTTTGTACTTTAAATTAGGTAAAAACATTTAAACTAAAAGAAAAACACTGAGTAAATTGAGCATGCTCATATTACACAAAAATTGCATCTTTAAATAAGTCAAAACTTAATGTTTCTATGCATTCTTTTTCAAATAAAAATGGGTTGGATTTTTAGCTAATATATATTTTTATTTATAAAAAAATAAATTTCGTTATTTTAGCACCAAAATTTGGCGCCACAGATTTATTCATTTGTGATGAAATTATTTTAACAACGCAAAAAATTAACAGCGTTTTAATTAGGTGATAGCCGCTAATTACTGCATATAAATTTGCGCTAATTGTACTGGTTTCTGTTATCACCACATAGTGTCGATTCAAAAAATATATAGTAACTTTAACTTCATTGCTTACATCTAAGAAATCTTAAAGTATGCTCATATTAACAAGGTGTACATATTACCCTAATCTACTCTACAAGAATGTCTCTATTTACAAGAAATGTCTCTATTTACAAGAAATGTCTCTATTTACAAGAAATGTCTCTATTTACAAGAAATGTCTCTATTTACAAGAAGTCTCTATTTACAAGGAAATTTGAAGAAAATTATCTATTTCACAGAAATCGAAAGTGTCTCTATTTACAAGAAAATGTATTTTTAGTATATTATTTGTTGTAAGTCATACTTTGATAGAAGCTTTAAAAACCTTCTAAAAAAACAAAGTCTATGCAAGGAAAATGTTTCAAGGTAACAAAGCAAAAAGAAAAAAAATGCAAAGTTTTGAATTGACTGATAAAACTGTAAAATATAACAACAGCGACTCCTTTGCTCCTGGTATTTATCAGTTTTCTGACGTAGATTTTAAAAATAACTCTTCTTATTTTATTACGATTGTTCGTCTTATAACACAGCATGATAATATCAGTGGAAAATGGTTCTATTGCGATGAAGGTGACTATAATCGTCGTATTTAACTAAATCCAACACAAGTTAAATTGGTGTATGAATCATTGGTTGGGCAGTTTTTTAAAAGGGCACATTTTCAAAATGTCACGCGAGTAAATAAGAAGGGAGAAACAGTTTTCATTGTAAGAGACTTATTTTTTCAATGGGACAAGAAGAAAAAAATCCACCCAAAAAATATGTCTTTAGCTTTGAGTGCTTTGAGAAAGTATCAGGACGAAGTGCATGAAGAATACTTCAAGTTAAAAGGAGTCGAGCTAAAGACAACAAATAATTACTTTAAAATGAAACGTTTTAAATACGAAATTGACAATTCTACTGAAATAGAAAATGTGATTATTGGCGATAAAGTAAAAATTGCAAATGCCGTTATGGAGCAGTTGATTGACGAACCATTGAAAAAGAAAAATAGAATAATTGTGCACTCTAAAAAAAATCCGTTAAAAATGACGGAGTACGTTACGGACTACTCCCTCAATACAGAACCAACGGAGTTCTCCGTTAATTTAACGGATTTAATCCGCTACTCAAAAGTAACAAATGAATCCGTAAATTTAACGGATAGTTTGTTGAAGTAACGAAAATATTTGTAATATATGAAAAACTATTTTGTTTATCTTGAGAAATTGCTGAAATAAAACAGTTCTAGATATTTTATACGGTGTTTAGACGGTTAACTAGTTGCTAGGGTTTTAGACGGCGTCAACAGCAATAAAACTTTTGTTAAAATAAATTAAAAATAACACAAAATTATAAATCTTCATGTATATCATGATAAGTAAAAGATACATTTAAGAAAAAATTAAACATATTTAGCGAGTGTTGATCACAGCTCAACCACTCCATTAGACAACAAACCGTACTGCAGCCATAAATATCTCGCAGAAACTGCCAAAATGATTGTTGATGGCTGGTATTCATTGTTAAAGCACCAAAAAAGCTTGAATAAACGATCGATGCCTTCTACAATAGATGTGTCGGCTTCAAGTAAAGTTTTTTCAGTTGTAATCTTTATGGAGAGAATTTTTTCTCCCTCGACCCCTTGTATTAATATCACTGGATAAGGCCTAAATTTGCAATGAAACTAATTGTTATATCCGTTATAATGTTATTATAAATTTTATTTATATATTTATAAACTATAATTATATGCTGTTTTCAATTTTAAATTTACGTGCACTGTAAATCAACTAAAAAATATTTTTTTTCACTGCATATCCGATTGATTTCAATGGCTACTTCTGGAGCAGAACGTTTCAGTTTTCCCCCTCGTCGCAGAAGCGAGCATAGTAGCTTGCATGCATAATAAATTTTCGTATCAAAAACAACTATATAAATATAAAGAAAACGTATAAGTGCCAAACAAACCTAAAGGTTAATTCCATGCAAAATATTTTTTTAACAAAAAAAATAAAATATCTTTAATAAAAATAATGCAAACCATAATGTTTTGTAGAAGCAATTACAGTCACAGCTTTGATGTAAACATTTTTTGACAGTAAGCATATTTTATTATTGGGTCTGAAACAGTCTGATTAAAGGTTTTGAGGATATCAACCATGCAGTCTGAATATTTTAAACAAAATTCCTATCAATCTACAAATAAATATGCTACTATTAAATACAATGCCTAAAACTGTATTAATCTTATCAAATTAACTACTATTAATCATTTATTAACAAATTCTGTACAATTATTTTGTAATCACTTATACATACAGTGTCTCAAAAAAATATCCGACCAAAGATTTGTTTAAATATTTTTCCAAAAAAAAGTGCTGTATTTTCGTAAATTTAGATTTTTTTGGTAAACTCAAGATTAATAAAAACGAAAGAACATGTTTTTAAATAGATTTTATTTATTTTAATGTAAAATATGAATCACAAAATTTTTAGTCTTAAAATAAAGGAATTTAGGTTGTTTTTTTATTGTCAAAAAAATATTCGACCAAACACATTATTTGTTTCAAAATTAATTATTATATAACAAAACAACTATTTTAATACTTTGTTGGGCCTCCCTTTGCTTGGATTACAGCTTGTAGACCTCTAGGCATTGATTAGACTAAAAATTTTGTTTGTTCTAGTTGAATCTTTTCCCAGGCTTTTACAATTGCCACTTTGAGGTTATCTTTTATGGAAAATGACTGATCTCCAATTTTTCGGTCTAAAATTTCCTACAATTATTAAATGGGATTAAGGTCCAGTATTGTGCGGGTCATTCCAAGACCTTAACATTATTTTCAGCAAACCACTCCTTGGTTTTAGTGGCACTATGCTTGGGATCATTATCTTGCTGAAATATAAATCCCTGATCCTAGCCGAAGTTTTCGAGCAGATGACTTCAAATTTTACTTTAATATGTTTCTGTATTGCACCTTATCCAATATAGTATCAATAAATTGGAGTTTTCCGATACTATTCCAAACTATTGAACCCCATACCATCACGTTACCGCCACCATAATTGAGAGTTCCTCTCACACAGCCTAATTTGTAGGCTTCTCCGGCTTTTCTCCAAAGTTTTTGGGCTCCATCAGATGACCTTAACTTAAATTTCGATTCGTCGCCCCACCGGATCTTTTGCCAGAAACTTTCCGGCTTGTTTTTTAACTTCTTAGCAAACTCCAATCTTCTTTTCATGTGTTTCTCTCTCAAATAAGGTTTATTACACACAAGTTGAAATATTTTTTTGAAAATTTTTCTTACAGAAAAGCCGGAGAAGCTTACAAATTAGGCTGTGTGAGAGGAACTCTCAATTATGGTGGCGGTAACGTGATGGTATGGGGTTCAATAGTTTGGAATAGTATCGGAAAACTCCAATTTATTGATACTATATTGGATAAGGTGCAATACAGAAACATATTAAAATAAAATTTGAAGTCATCTGCTCGAAAACTTCGGCTTGGATCAGGGATTTATATTTCAGCAAGATAATGATCCCAAGCATAGTGCCACTAAAACCAAGGAGTGGTTTGCTGAAAATAATGTTAAGGTCTTGGAATGACCCGCACAATACTGGACCTTAATCCCATTGAATATTTGTAGGAAATTTTAGACCGAAAAATTGGAGATCAGTCATTTTCCATAAAAGATAACCTCAAAGTGGCAATTGTAGAAGCCTGGGAAAAGATTCAACTAGAACAAACAAAATTTTTAGTCTAATCAATGCCTAGAGGTCTACAAGCTGTAATCCAAGCAAAGGGAGGCCCAACAAAGTATTAAAATAGTTGTTTTGTTATATAATAATTAATTTTGAAACAAATAATGTGTTTGGTCGAATATTTTTTTGACATTAAAAAAACAACCTAAGTTCCTTTATTTCAAGACTAAAAATTTTGTAATTCATATTTTACATTAAAATAAATAAAATCTATTTAAAAACATGTTCTTTCGTTTTTATTAATCTTGAGTTTACCAAAAAAATCTAAATTTACGAAAATACAGCACCTTTTTTTGGAAAAATATCTAAAAAAATCTTTGGTCGGATAATTTTTTGAGACACTGTAAGTATGAGTATTATACACTAAATATTGATATCTGATAAAAAGAGTCACATATTAGATAATACTGATAGCAAAATACCAGCTCTGGAATAATCTTGAATTTCGGTAATTTAAGCATCAGTCGGGATAATGAAGGTTGATCTGATGAATGAACCCAAATTTGTCGAGAACAAAACATTGACTTAGTAAATGCTTTAATTTCTTCTACACGTGTGGAAGATAATGAATTAGGCTTTTCAATTTCATCGAGGTTGCTCATTTCTAAAATTAATTTAAATATAAAAAACACAGAGCAACAATATAGATATAAAAATTATAAGCAAGTTTATAAAAAACTCCTAATGAATAATTTTGAAAGACCTATATTAGGAAAACATAGGTTTTTACAACAACTCGACAGAAATGATAAATTAAATAACCTAAACTTAATGTGCAAAACATGAATCCACAGGGGCACCCTTCAGGATTTTGAAGCTCTACTGAATGACCCGCTGGTTGAGACAGTTCTGCCAGTTCAGGATCTGCCAGTTGAGTTGTATCACAATGAGTTAAGTTGTGTCCCTTTTACGAGACCAAATAAACTTTTTTTGTGATCCTAGTATACAAAAGAAAATAAAGTTAGTAAATATAGCCGCTTGTATGACATAAAATAAGACAATAATTCAAACAAACTTTTAGTTACTATGGAGACATACAATGGAGAAATTACAACGCAATGACACAACATAGAAAGTACAATGCAAGTTGGCAATATAAAAAGTTGGTAAGCATCTACAGTAAAATTTATATTCAATTAATTTAAATAGTTTTAATAAAGACCAGTTAACTTTCTTCTAGCATTTTCCAATCCTCTCTCCAAGAAGCCATGATGATTAGCAGAATCATAAAAAATGCATGCTGGAAGTACAAGTGCCTCACTTGTACTTCCAGCATGTGCCTCACTTAGCACTGCTGCCAGCAGTGCTAAGTGAGGCACTTGCACTAAATTTTTGGTACTGATCAGGATAATTACCATAAGCACTTATCATTTTGTGCACAACAACTCAAATAATGTGCTGTCTAGTAGAGATTGAAACTTTACCAGAATCGACCTCTTCAGTATATTGACAAGTACTCTATAAAGTATAATATACGATATTGCTGTTCATTAAAAAGTTACTGTTCACAAAACCTTGAAAACTTTTATTGCTAAAAAAGTAAAGTTATTACTTCAAAAATAATTACTTAAAAATCAAGTAAACTGCAACTATACAAAAGCAAGTAAAAATCATTTAAGTATTCTACTTACAAGGTGCTGTGCAAGAAAGGGTTTAATTGAATAAGTTGAAACAAAAGCCTCACTCGCAGCTTTTATTAGATGGCTGTTGTTAACAGAAACACTAGATTCGGAAAACGTTATACTGGAAAGTAATACGTTTGATTTGGCTGCAACAAAGGTAACGCTAATGGTGAATTTGATATTGGCTGTATTAAAAAAAATAATTAATATATAAAAGCAGTTTATAAAGTTAAAACACACAAGTAACTACTAACTTCAAAATGTTACATAGAATTTATGATAAAAAAAAGGCAATAATAAGATAATAAACAATTTACGCATTACTAATGTGTTAATACAGTAAACAGTATTTAGTATATTTATATATATTACAGTAATATAGCAATAATACAGTAAACAGTATTTAGTAAATTTATTTATATTACAACTAATGACAGCTACTGAATAGCCGTCTTTAGTTGTAATTTAAATTAATTTACCAAATTAGCATTGGTCCACTGCTGACCATCTGTAAGGAGAATGAGAATTGTGTTTGATTCTGCTAAATGCTTTATTATTTCAAAATCAACTTCATCAACCTCTGTGCCATCATTTTTGTAGAGTCAACAACTTTATCTGATGTCAAACCAAACTTGCAACACACTGGAAAAACAATACAGAGTCATTTAGCTTTTTATATGCATGACAAAAATGCAGACTAGTTAAAGTAAATATATATGAATACACAGTACCAATTTCATTTACAATTAAACAATTACACAAATTTAATAATTATTAGGATTTATATATTTTTCAGTTTATAACGAAACATAAACGAAAAAAAAATTAACATTTCTAACAAGCAGTATATTTGTATCTTAAACAAGCAGTGTATTTGGATGGCTAGATTTTTTAACTTCAAAAGAATGAAAATGTTCATGAAAATGAAATTTTTCAAATGGATAGCATACAAAGTATATTTGTTTTGCTAGAGAAACAATGCACTTTAGCTCTCCAAACTGAGTATGACTTTCCACAATGTCATGACACAAAATACAACCTTGTTTGATTTCATAACAGTCTAATCTAACTGAATGAGCAACATATATTTCATCACAATAACCCACATTTAAAACTGTGCGCAAACTATTCGATACTGCTGGTTGTAAATTGCCTACAATTATAACTATCACATATACCGATTTGTACTTATTCTGCATACAAAGACCCACTAAACAATGTGTTTGCTAGTTTGAGTTGACTACGATGCATAATAGTTTTGCAAATGTTTTTGAAATTGCAAACAACAGAAGCAAATTCTTTAGCAAATCGATGTTTTGCCTCAAAACGCATACACCAGTATCTGCTTAAAGGCCCATACTTTACTATAAATTCTGGATAATGTAGCATAAAATGATTTTTTGGAATAAGTCTCTTTTCTTGATACATGGTTTTAAATTGGGCATGATGTTCCCCAAATTAAACTCGAGCTGACGATTGAGGCCAACAGTTATAGTCGGAGCAAATAATGCATCCATGCAATCAAGTAACATCAGTAAAAGTCTCCAATGACCATCACCTTCTGGAATTAGGTTTCCAATTATTAAAGGCAGATTTCTTATCAAACACCATGATTCAACAGCTTTAATGCGAATTTTTTTTTAAATTAACTTCTGGGGTTTTGCTGTTTTTGTTACCAAAGGAATAGTTATAATTATTGATTGCATTGTTGACATCGGCAAGTAGAAAATATTTTTTATCCATCAGTGATTGCAAAACAAGGCAAATTTCTAAAAGTACAACACCTTCTAATACATCATGCATGCAGTCAACTGCACTCTGGTCTATGCAGTGAAACTGTGACAAACAATTAAAAGGACAACTATACTTAATGTCAGATTCTGAAACATTGTAGTTGTTGCTTTTACTTTCTGATACACACATATCGTACTCTGTTCAAGTCCTCCTATCAAAGGTTTCTGCCTTGAATGAAGTTTGAATTTCACACTGTGCACACTTGCAAAATTGGCAAAAGTATTTTGCATTAAAGCTTTCCATGAAGCCGAACAAAATGTGTGCTCCTAAATTATCAGCAGAAAATAAAATTAAAATGGCATAAATAGTTTCTCCCACTCCATTAACTTTGACAACAACACCCTGTTCACTTTCCAATTGTGTACAGGGTGAAAAGTGTAGCAAAAATGTTTTTTGGTGCCATTGAAGGAATGAATGATGATGAAAAGTATGTGTATCAACAAAATCTTGTACTTTATTTGGGAGTGAACTAGGTGTGCACTGCGGGAAATTAATCCTTGATGAAGCTTGTTTCAATATCTTGGCAAGTAGGATATCAATAGGTACAACATAGCATTTGTCCTCTACTAAAACAGAATGCATTGATTGCGATGCCATAGAGTATTTTTGCTCTTCACGTATACCTAGTGACATTTCTGTTGTCTCAATATAGTACCCACATTCTTTTAGCCATTTGTTTCTTTTATATATGTCATTTTATTGAAAATACTGAACATACTATTGACATCAATTATCACATCAAAAACAAGTTCATTAGTTGGAGCTACTTTCAACTTAATTGCTAAAGTTTCTACTCTCTTTGAAGCATAAACAGCAACGTTATTTAGTAGGCCAGACATATTTTCCATAATAAGCTGCAAATTAGCTAAAGTGATGTTTGGTTTTGAGGTTATTTCTGATACTCTTGTTATAGAACTAGAGTTAACAATTGTGGCATTATTACAATCTTCGTGTGGGTCACTTGGAAAATTTGTGTCAAATGCACCTTCCTGTGACTCACTTCGTAAGTTGTTACAGCAACTTCCATTATTGTTGAAGCCTAAAGTTTGATCTGGCACAACAAAATGATGGTACTCAAAATGCTATTTTAACTTACTAAAGCTAAGGAATACTTTTGGACAGTTATTAAACATACAGCGTAATTCAGATCCCCTCGTGGCTAAGCCATGAAAATTTCGAAATGGTAAAAAAGATCTAAAAAAAATGCAAAATAATTTGAGCTTTTAAAATATTGCATTTTTGTTTTAAAATGCTTTTATAGTATTGTCACCTTAAGCAGCAAAATCTTCACTACTGTTAATGGCAACTAACTTCTTAATAATTCGATTAGAAGACCATACTTTGATTAGCACAGACATAATGAGAACAACTAACCTTAAACAAACATGTTAATATTCACTAATTAAATTTCAATACACTTTTTAAATAAGTTTTAAGCTTCAAATAAATATTAAGTATTCAAAGAAATTAATATTGTGAACTCTTTTACACGTTAACTTAACAAAGTTATTCTGTTAGCTAACGGTGTCATCAGTTGTTTTATTCCCTTATTTTGTAACAATTTAATCCGTAAACTTTACGGAGTTTAACGGATTTTACTGTCAATGGAGTTACTCCGTTGATATTTTAACGGATTTTTTTTTGAGTGTTGAGCCCGATGAAGAAACCGAAAAAAAAAAAACATTTCGTACTTGAATTTGTTGGAAGAAAATTTAAATAAATTTTTATATAACCGTATGAAATAGTAAATAGCTTGTTGATAGTAAGTGATAAACTGCGTAAATCTTGTCCATAAGCTTATACGAAGCAACGTTCAGCTATAGCAACAAAATTTGACACACTCTGTTTGAGAAGAAATAGATCAACCGATGCACAAAAGTCATTTATTTTACGAGGGGTGAAGCACTGCATCTTTATTTTATGTTTATGAACTCCAGTTGAAGAACATGAGCCATCTAATTCAAGACTTGACTGAAAGACTGATTTGACATTAGGTATGACAAACTCTATATCTTATATAAATGAACAAGAATCCTAGTTTTCTTCTTAGTTTTAAAGTCTTCGAACCGATTGTAACCAGCCGCTTTTTATAACTAAGCAGTCAATTTGAGTATGGCATTTTTGTCACCCTGTATTGAACTCTTTCAATCATTGAAATCTCGGCTAGATTTGGCGGACTCCATGCCAGAGCTTCCAACTCAAGATGACTTCGCACGTAGGTAATATACAAAGTTCTCCATATATAATTTTTGTTGGTCAGTAAGTTTATCCATATCTCATTCCTCAATTTTCACCAATGAAATGAAAAAAACACAACCACAACAAACCCCTGTGGATTACTCCTTGATGCTAAGTTAGTCTTTAAGAAGTGCTACCACTCTGAATACCAGTGGATTACTTCCCGGTTGGAATTGTCAGTACTATTTTATTATTTTATCTTATTAACTCAAATAGAACTGTTGGTTTATGTAAAATACAAAAACTCGTAAAGTACTCTCACTATATTAATTATCATACGCAAGCGTCATCAAGTGGGCAGGGAGAGGGGCTAGAAACAACTTGCTATCGAAACTAAATTAAAAAATATAGAATTAAATGTTGAAATTAAATTAAATATCGAAACTAACTTACGAAACTAGTAAAATGATTAAAAATTTACTGTTTAAAAAAATGATTTTTTATAAAATGATAAAAAAATTTTGCAAAAGTTGAGTCAAGAATACAACAGCTGCGTCAAGTTTTTTTATGCATGAAAAAAAAAGTAAAAAAAATTTTAAAAACAGATTAACTTTAAAACAAATTTATTATTTTTCTATGTAAAGTTAATTAAGAAAAGTGTTAAATGTCTGACTATAATTATCTTATTGACAATGACAAACTCAAATTGATGCACTAATCTTTTTGTAGAGCTGAAAATCTAATCGAACAGTTGTTGAACTTTTCAAAACGCATTAGTAAGATCTACATCCTGGTCATCTACAAAATAAGTAAACTTGAGCACATGGTAATGGTGGCTCTTAAAAGAACTTGTAATGTTTATGCAGTTATATTTAGTACAAAATTTAACGCTATAAATCAATTATTATTTACTAATTTAGTTTAAGCTTTCTTTTATATTAAACAGTAATAATAGGTTACTATTTTGAATTGGTTTTGTTAATGAGCTTCTTGCTACTCAACATGTATTTTTTTGAGTTAACTTTGTGCTTTTGATAAACGAGCAAAAGCTAATTGGTTGCCGTTAACCGACGATCAAGAAACAACTTGGCATAATTGTATACTTATTCTTGTAGAAACTTATGAAATATACTAGTTTAATTAGGACATAGTTTTACGTCCCTATAAAAACGTCCAGCACTTATGGGTTAAATTCAGCAATCAGTTTACCGAGAAATATATGAACAGAAATTGTATCATGATGCATGCAATCAAAAATAATAAATATTAAATAACATTTACTTTGAATTACGTCATTCAGTTTGTGATAAACAATAAAAGGATGCAATGAAACTTGACAGTTTTTGCAGTAAAATCACTGAACAGCATTTTGCACAACAAAGGGCTAATTTTCAGAAAACTTGATCAAAACTATTGACCCATTTAATTTAAGTTCATTTCTCTATGATCGCAAATAGTTGCTTCAATATTTGGCAATGTAATAATGCTGAGTAAAACTGATACATTTGAAATTATCCATAAAGCCCTCTGCAGATGATTGTAAGGATTCAAGAGTTTTACGATCTGTTATTATCTATTGCCTTAAAGTTAATTTTTCATCTGTTTCAAAGTCTTTAAACTGGTCTTTAAATTAAGTCTTTAAAATTTTAGTTTCTGGACATTAATCATAACGGTTGAACATATATTCTCTCGATTCATTATTATACACTGTTTTTTCAAAAAAGTATTGATAGTCCACCGTAACCGGGCAAAGCATAGAATAAAAATTATGAATTTTATTAGCAAAGAAAAACTTTAACTCGTTTTTAGATACTTGCTATGTTAGTGCCATTGTTATAACCTTGGTCGCAACGAGCTTAGCTTGACAAATTTATTTAGTTCTATCATGCTTAACATCAACTTTGCTTTATATTAGCCCTTTTTTATCTTTTTGAAGTCTTCTTGTGTAAAGAACCTTTTCCAATCGCAGACTGATGATTTTTATTTGAATATTAAAATACAAAAAGATTAAGTAATAATTTTTTTTGCTATGGTAACTAACAGTTAAATACAATTTTGGACGTAACTCAGAGATTTTAGAAAATTCAACTTGTATTCCATTTTCTTTCTTATATATAAATTAAATGATATTAAATTAATTAATAGTAATTTTTCTGCATATTTACATTTTTAGCACCAATCCAGAAAAATAAAAACTTTTATTAGACAAGTTCTGCTAATTGCGTCATGCTCAGAAAGTTTCAATTTTTTTTTCATTGACATTTTCTGGCAACGTCTTTTCAGCATTTCCCTGTGGTAATGTCAGGATTCTATATTTTCCTTTTTACTTTGTTGCTACTTAACCATTCTTTCTCTTCTTGCTACTTAACCATTCTTTACTCTAAATTCACCAACTATTCTTGACAAACTGTTTGATATAAGAATTAAAATTGTGTGTTGACTCTTTTTCCTTTTATTCCAATATTAAATTTAAAAAATTCACTATATTATTCTCACACTGCAGTACAATACAGTTCAATAATATTCGTACAATGTACATTGATATTACTAAGTATCGCAACTTTGTTTGGTGATAAACCACTGACAGAAGCTTTTCTGAAACAGCTGGTTGCGCTTTTTCAATTTAACATTTAATACATAACCAGCATGACCTCTGTAACTAATACGTTTCATTTCTAAAGATAAAACTCTAGTTTCAGAAAGGCTAGTATTTAGAGTGTCATTTGAACATACTATATCATCTATTTCATCAATATCGTTAGCATTTTTACTTAATTCATCTACAGAATATTTATTTATAATCTTTGCGGCAACTTGGACACAATATTTGATATGGTAAAATGGCCCTTATTTTTGCCAATTTTGACATACAGTCTATATTCTCTAGATTAATACTTCGCAAATATTAAGCGAGCAACGATTAGTCATTCTAAATGATTTGGAACAGTAGCGCTGTAAACGCGTGTATTTAACCAACAACAACAATTTGTGGTGGAACTAAATTAAATTACAAGTTCGTAATGAAATTTAACTCTGCTTCTTATTTAAAAGTTTGAGCAAAAGTTATTTAAACCTTTATTTCGGCAGTCAGTTTTTAAATGACATCGAATTCCATCAACATTTCCAATAAATCAAGCACTTAAACTTTAATTTGTTATACTTTTAAACAGACATGTCACGATGTACACATGTCACGATGTAAACAGACATGTCACGATGTAAACAGACATTTTAGGATTTTGTTCTCGTTTCATTGTGCATTAATAAAAATATAGATAAAGCTTTTGAATTTAGTTTAAAGACACTTTTCCGTATAAAATATTAATATACTAACCAATAAAAATCTACTAACCAAAGTTAGCACATGTCACGATATAAACAGACATGTCACGATGTAAACAGACATGTCACAATGTAATTATACATGTCACGATGTAAGCATACTTGTCACGATGTTATCAGACATGATTTTAGCAAATAAATCTTGTTCTCGTTTAATTGTGTATTAATAAAAATATAGATAAAGCTTTTGAATTTAGTTTATAGAGACTTTTCCATATAAATAAAAATATACTAACCAAAATTAGCTCAATACAGAAATAGTTAATTTACTGACCACAATATCCTTCGCAGAATATCAACGACCTTGAAGATCTAACCTTACTCATTTAAATCAATTTTTTTTTTCATTATACGAATCACCCCAAAAATTTTTCTTGAATTTTCTAGAAGGGTAAAATGTTTTCTTTTCAATTATTCAATAAAAAAATATAAAAATGAGCACATAAAGTTTTACAAGTTCAAATACATGTCATTTTAGGGTGTTCATTTTTGGCGTCACATTTATTTCATAATAACTCGACATGTTTTAAATGAGCTGAATTTTGCTCCATATCATTTTTTTAGTATGTAGAACCTTTAGAAAAATAAAAATATCGAAAATGTTTTTCTTTTGGAGATACGGCTCAATAGAATAGCGATAAAAATACCTAGTGTCTAATTTTTGCCTAAAGTTAGTGAAAACTTGGCATAAATTAAAACTTATATTATATTATAAAAATAAATATTTTGTAATATTTACCTTCGTCTTTATCAAATATTTAAACGTATCATTGCAAAAATATAAAAGCCTTTTATATTTTTGCAATGATACGTTTGAATATTTGATTAGGCCGAATTTAAAATATTTGATAAAGCTTTCTGAAATTGTCTCCTTTACTCTAAATAGTAGAGAGTCGAGGATGCAGAATATAATTTTAATATTAAATGTAGTTACTTTTAACAAAAAAAAAATTATGTATTTTAATTTTAAAATTAAAAATCAATTCTGTTGACAACACTGCAAACCTGTCACTGAAAAACTTGACATTGCATTTGATGCAAAAAACTTTAAAACTAAGAAAAGATTAAACGTTTTAAAAAACTTATTAAAAACAATCAATAATGAGAATAGGGCCGTCGCGAATAGGTATCACGTGGGAGGGGGGTGCAGTTTCATTTTTTTGCCGACTAAAAGAATAAATCTTTCCATATTTTTTGTGCAACTGTAGCTAACTTTAATTGTATTCCAATTAAAATCTTTACTTAATTTATTACAGGGCGGAAACAGCTTATCGACCAATTTTAAAAACGCTTTTCCTTTGTTAGCGGAAACATTTTTGCTATATGAGGGGTTAAATAAAATTACATGTCTAGTTCTATTTCTCTTTTTTGTATTCTTTTTTTCAGGGTCAAATTTTAGTTCAAAATTTTTGAAACACTTTTTTAAGGCCATTTTCAAATATTCGTTAAGAGGAATTGAGTATATTTTCATTAAAGGAGATTTGATTTAGTCTGTTATAAATTGAAATTGCGATTTGTTTTAGAATTTGGGGTGGATGATTTGAGTTAATATTAATTTACAATAATTCATCGTTGGGTTTATTGAACGGCTAAAATAAATTTTAAGAGAGGTTAAATGTGACATCAAGAAAATTCACAATTTTTAAATTTATGCTTATTTGGATTTGAAAGCCAATATTTTAAAAAGTTTTTATATTCTTTCTAATTTTATCGAGCTGTGGACCAGATTTTTTACGCATTACTATTAAACCGTCTTCGCGATAAAAGCCTAAATCATTAATATTGATTATTTTATTTAATAAATCTTAAATATATAGTCCAACAAGTTCACAAATTTCTGCTCCATTATAACAGCCCCTTGTTACATCAAAGCAGTCATGTATGTTTTTCTTGTTCCAAGTTTCCTTTTTAAAATAAAAAAAGGTTTTTCTACAATTTTTATTACACGGACTATTTCTTAAGGAATAACTTTCCGGCTTTTTGCAAATTCAATTCTTTTATCTAAGTTATTTGCAGTTAATAAGGGGTAAAAATTAATGTCAAATTGAATAAATATACAGTCATTTTTATTTTCGATTAAAGAGAGCCAATTTAAAAATCAGTGGTATTTTTCCACTGTTACAAATTGAATTTATTTCTCAGAATATTATTAATTTTGTTCAATTTAATTTTGCTTACATCTCCAATCTCTCTTTTTGAGGGAACCATAACCTACAAGGAAGTTTGTTTTGAAAATTTGGTTTATGGTAAATGGTTTATGAAACAAAGGTTTGGGCAGGGGGACTTGATTCGATTCTGTTATCAAGGTTTATTTTTTTTAGCAAAAACTTTGCGCTTTTAGATTAATTGCATTTTCCATACTTTTAGGAGTTTTCTCATAAGAACTAGTAATACTATCGCGTAAACTTTTTGATAGTTTTTTGTTGTGAGTTAGTAAATGTTATTTCTTTTATCAGCAAAAACCAAAATAATAATGTTTGCTCTAACTTTTTTAATATCTAACTTTAATTCTGTTTGAAATTAGTTTTTTATTGGGCGCAATTTAATTTTTTTAATTAAATTCAATATGTCAATTTCAAAATTTTCATAATCAGGTATAAAAGGTGGAGAATTATTTGTTTTAAATCCATAATTATCATTATCTTGATTATTATTAAATACATCATCTGTGCTTGTTTTTGGTTTTAAGAAAAAATGGGTTTTCCAACGAATTTTTTCAATAAAATTCTCAATTGTTTCAATCAAAGAAATAGAATATCTGTTTTTTTTATCTAGTATAGGTATATTTTTCAACGAGTAAGTAAAATTATTAGTTACCATATTTACACGAAATGTTAAAATACGATTAAGAGTGTTCAACAAATGTTAATTCGGAGCCTAATAAGTATTTTAAAATGTATTTAACAGATATATATTAGGCTCCTTATTAACATCATTATTATTCAGACTGCTATAGTGTCTTTAAAACTAACTGTTGACAGCCAAATCATCAATTTAATAAAAGATCCACTGTTGCTGGTCAAGTGTTCACTGTTGCTGGCCAGTTAAACTTTCATACAGAAAAGAATTAAATTTTCTTTGTATTGAGTAAGATCCAAAAACTTCAATCATCAACAATAGCTAATTAAAGCAGGAAAGTCTCTCACAAAATCAACTATTAAAATTGAATTTACACTGTTTTATGGGAAAGAAGTGAATGTCTAACAGATAATAGTTCCACATAATCCGTAATGTTTGCGCAGCAAAACTCGCAGCAAAATTCTTAAATGAACAATTTTAATAAGATAATAATTCCACTTAATCCAGTAATGTTTGCGAGACAAAAGCTTCTTAAATGAATGGTGTTAATAAGATAAAGCACAAAAATTACAATCAAAAGAACATCTTGGACTAGTAAAAAATTAATTGTTCAATGGAAAAAAATTATTCAGAAAAAATATTAAGAAGATTTGAGCCTTGTAATAGAACAACCCAGACCAGGATTTTTTTAACACAAAAGATTGCAATACTGCAAAAAGAATACTTTGAAGATTCAGAGGTTTTTGAATCATAGAATACTTAAACTTAAACAAAGAATATTTAGAACTTCTTGTTGGATTTTGACTTCAAGAGGCTAAAGACGCTTTAAACAAAGGAATTCAAAATGCCAGGTTCAATTGTTCTCTTAAAATTTCAAGGTTAAATGTTACGAAGAACAAAATGAATCATCTCCTTAATCAAAGTGTTTCTTTTATCAAACACAGAAGGTTCAATGAAAAACAATCATCGGACAATGCCTTTTCACTGTTGAAAGTTTAAAAATTACCAAGTATATGTAAGTACAAGTATATGTAAACTTTTTGTTTATTAGACAATAAAAGTCAATTAATTGCAAAACATTTTGTACTGATAATTTTATTCCTTTTTTAATTAGAAATATGAAATATTTCTAATTAAAGAGCCTTAGTTAAACACAAAACAGCATTAAACAACAACAAATTAGTTGTTCAAAATATCCATCAGTGTTCTAGTAGCTCACAGATAAGAGCAGTAAAACTTTCGAGGTAAATACTTATTCCTTTACCCTTTGATCATTTAACCTAATGTATTACATACAAAAGAAAATACTGGTAGATCCTAAAATATCTCAGCATTCTACTAGCCTGCTGGTCAGATTTGTATAAAAATTATTAACTTTTCATTCTAATATATAAATTCGAGATTATTAACTATATCTTTTAAAATCATAGGAAATACTATTGCTAAATGAAGTTAATAAAATTATTATAAAATAAATAAAATATATACATCTGAATCTTATTTTGAAATAAAATTTTAATTTTTTATCTATCTACGTCCTTTAAAATCAATTATTATAAATATATCCAACAAACGTATCAAATAATTTTTTTTTTTTGACTTAAAGATTCTAAAATTTTAACTTAAATTATTTTTTACTCGTGAAGCTAAACGTTCTAGGAGAAATTTGTATGCATGCATTTTTCGCGTCAAAGCTGCGCGTGAAAATATTTGTGTTAGCAAATTTGGTTTTTTTTTTTAAAAACAATTGTTTCATTATTCAAGTAACATTTAATTCACAATCAATGTAAAAAGTTGTTGTTGTGCTGTCATTTAATAGCAAATATTTTTTTGTGCTAATTTGGGTAAAAGCATGTTTTCCTTTTAAAAAAACAACTGACATTGATGCATTAATCGAAACCTCATCTAAGTTTGCAGTTTGGCTAGTAGAGACGGCTTCATTCGTGCAAGACTTGCATCGCGAAAAATAATGCTTTTATTCAACACAAAAAGACAGTTTGAGACAGATCCAAATGAAGCAGGTAGTTGAACTTTATTACAGCTAAACTTTAAACATTTTTCAAAAACAATTTCCACTCTTATTAAAACTTTAATTGTACATTATGGACTTGTTTGCCAGAATTTCATGAAACCTCAGCCCTCTAGCGGCAACTGAAGACATTATAATATTTTCTTGAAAATTAAAACCATTTCTAACTTATGTAATGCGTAATGTTTAAATTCTATTACAACTCTAGTCTATACTTGTGTAATGTTTAAATTCTATTACAACTCTTGTCAATGCATAGAATTTGTTAATTTTATTTTGAAAAAAAAGGTCAGAAAACATGTTTTTTAAGAAAAATAAAACCCTAGCGCAAACTGAAGACATAAAAAAAAAATATTTTTTAGCACTGGTACTTTTATAGCATTATGCAACTTTTCCGCTCTATTACAATTTCAAAATCAAAAAAATTTGTTTTTCGGTACACCCTATTGTGTTATAAAATTTTTTGATTTATTTTTATTGAGCTTTCGATTAGTACATAAGTTATTAGAGTTTGAAAAATAATGTTTTGTTGCTCTGGAAAGGTGCTAGTTTCCATGAAGACCGTTTCTGTTCATTTTAAAACATTTCAACCCTATCAACATGTCCACCAAGTTTCATGCACTTACCCTAAATAGCACAAATTTAGCACCAATTGATTACACTATGAGTTTTCGTCGTTTTTTGATCATTTTTAGACATAGTGCTTGGTTAATGCGTTTAAGAATAAAACTGACAAGTATTTTATAAATCTAATAAATAAGCATTGATACTCTTAGTAGTTAAAATGACAAAAAATCTATTTTAACTGACCCTAAAAAATCATAAGTTAGGGTAAAAGTGCAATATTTTTAGTCATTTATGGTAAAGAGAGAAATGTTACTATTCAATGTTACTTCATTCTATTTTTATTCGAGTTTTTTTTATTAAAAATTTATTTTCTCAGTAATTTTTTGAAAAGTTGTCAGTGCCAAAGCTACAAGGTATTTTATGCTTTCTTAAAATGGCACTATACAGCCATATATTTATACAGGCTAGTATTAAAGTGCCTTAAAGTACCTTAAAGTAAGAGTCTTCTTTAAAAGTACCTTCCAGACCTCTAAAACACCTTCCAGGCCTTTATAGTACTTTCCAGGCTTTTTAAAGTAGAATAAAATGACTCCTATCTCTTATTAAATCTCCTTAAAAAAATTGCAAACTGTCGTCCGATTTTAGTTTTTTCAGTTTTCGAAAAATATTAGAAAGATTATTGTATAATTTATGCATTAAAATTTCTAATATTTTTCTATATTTATTTTGTTGATACTAATATTTTTATTTAATAACTATTTTGGCTTCAGAGAAACAAATCTACTGAACACGCCATACTCCAACTAACACGCAGCATTTCTGATTCTTTTACAAGTTCTCATTATACACTAGAAGTATTCACTGACTTGTTTAAAGTTCCTGATACCGTCAACCACTAAGTTCAATAAAAAATCTTAAACTCTATGGTAATAGAGATAAATCCCTAAGATGGTTCAAAAAAATCTTAGTAATCGTTCGTTAATATCCAAGACTATTTATTACTGTTTTTAATAAATGTAACATGTGGTCCCCCACAGAGATCCATAGTTAGGCCCCTTTTCTTTTTAATATATATAAATGACCTTAAAGTGGTTCCTGTAGTAAAAACCTAATTCTTTTATTAAACTTATTGTACTACATTTTTTTGGTTCTTCATTTTAATAGGCTAAAACTAAATCTTTTATTAAAAAAAAAAAAAGGTTTTCGTTTTTTAAGTTTTGCCGACTGCTATATCGACATTTGCCGACTAACTGTATAAATTTACCGGATAACTTGTCTAAAGGGTCTACATTTGCCGACTGCTATATCGACATTTGCCGACTAACTGTATAAATTTACCGGATAACTTGTCTAAAGGGTCTACATTTGCCGACTGGCTTATCAAAAAGGGTCAAATTTTCCGACTAAATGAACAAAATAATTATTGATGGGAGTGTCACACCCCCTAAAGCGTCGGCCTTGTGTGATGAGAATGCAGTTTTTTAGGAAGCAAGAACTTGTTAATCATATATTAAAAATAACAATCATTAAACTGAAGCGCAGATTAGTTAATGGCAACATTGTTACCAAATTACAATAATCTTTTGACAACAATGGAAATGGCTATGTTATTATGAAAAAGCTTTTTTTTTTTTAAATAAGTTATAAATTACTTTTTTACCCTCTGGATTAATAACGTTTTAAGCCTGTAACTTCTATCCGTTAATTTTTTTTCATATAGTGCTATTACCTTTTTTGATTTGATTTTATTGAGCTTTCGATTAGTACATAAGTTATTAGAGTTTGAAAAATAATGTTTTGTTGCTATGGAAACGTGCTAATTTCTATGAAGACCATTTTTGGTCATTTTAAAATTGGGTTTGAGTTTTAAATGTTTCAACTCTCTCAACATGTCCACCAAGTTTCATGCTTTTACCCTTAATAGCACAAAGTTTGCACCAATTGAATAGACTGAGTTTTTTCCGTTTTTTGATAATTTTTAGGCATAGTGCGTTGGTTAATGCGTTTAAGAATAAAACTGGCAAGTATTTTATAAATCTAATTAATAAGCATTTAGACTATTAGTAGTTAAAATGACAAAAAATCTACTTTGAACCGACCCTAAAAAATTATTAGGTAAGGAGATAATTGTTACTATTCAATGTTACTTTATTCCATTTCAATTTGAGTTTTTTTTTATTTAAGTTTTACTTTTCCAATAAATTTTTAAAAAGTTTTCAGTACAAAAGCTAAGAGGTTTATTATGCTTTTCCAAAATAGCACTCCACTGCCATATATTTATACAGGCTAGTATTAAAGTGCCTTAAAGTACCAGACTCTCTAAAAGTACCTTCCAGACTTCTAAAATACCTTCCAAACCTCTGAAGTACTTTCAAGAATTAACTTCTATTTCTTATTAAATTGCCTTACAAACATTGCGAATTATCGCCCTATTTCTTTTTTTCCAATTTTCTCTAAAATATTAGAAAGATATAATATAGTCTTCAGTTAATTTGTTGAAAATACTGTTCCCTACAGGGAAATTTTGTTACATCACAGTTTCAAACTTTTTTGCATTTTGTATAACATTTGCACTGCTTTTATGTTTAGTATTATGGTTTGCGTTGCTTGAATCAGCATTTTTGAAATTAGATTTATTTTTAACATTGTCATTTGATAATTTATTACTAATTTCAATAGTGGTGCAGTTTATAATTTCTTGTTGAATCCTGTTATTTTTTACCTTAAAAAAAGATTTGCCTTAAATAAACCTATGTTGTTCTTCGCCAATTAAGTTATGTGAAGTTTAGTAACTAATGTAATATTGTATGACTTAATAATCTGTTATTTATTTTTATGTTAATTTAATTTATACATTTTACTTTTTAATTGAATATAACTGATATTGATAAAGTTAGTTGACTTTTTATACGTGTATCTAAAAAATGAAAAATGTTTGCTTTGTTTCAACTGTCGAAAATTACATTTTAATGACTTTTTTTCAAACTCTTTGATGAACCTTTGGCATCCTGTAAGAAAATCCCTTTTGAATTTTATATTCTTGCTATCCCTTTGAATTTTATTTTCTTGCTATATTTATGAGAAGAGGCATGTTTTTCATTATTATACAGATCATGTTCTGATACCTGTTCACTCCGTTTATGGTAAATTAAAGACGTATAATTTATTATGCATATTAGTCTTTGAATTAACCAAAATTATAAAATCAAAAACAGTTGTAAATAAATTATTTGTTAATAAACTGATGTTTAGATTTAAAAAACTGATGTTTAGATCTTCCAATATTATTTCTAGCCGATCTAACTTGATTGGCAAAAATTGCAAGAAAAATTAATTAAAAAAATTTTTTAAATACCTTTAAAACAGAAAGTTAAAATTATTATGTTAGCAACTAAATGCTGAATCTTATCAAATATTTATTAAAAAATTAGTTATTAGTTTTTACTAATTTTTTGATTTACTTTTTAGTAAGAAAAATAAGAGAAGCAGTCGCAACAACAACAAACAACATTACACACGTTTTCCACTATTAAAAATGAATTATACTGAACTTCTGAATCGTTTGCTACTATTAAAAATGAATTTTACTCTACTTAACAACTCTGCTACTACAGATGAAGATCCTATAAGCTATAATATAAATGACAATACGGTAAGTTTTAAAATCATTATTATCATATATAAATATATATATATATATATATATATATATATATATATATATATATATATATATATATATATATATATATATATATATATATTTATATATTTATATATATATATATATATATATATATATATATATATATATATATATATATATACCTATATATATATATATATATATATATATACATATATATATACATATGTATATATATATATATCTATATATATACATATATATATATATATATATATTCATATATATATATATATATATATATATATATATATATATATATATATATATATATATATATATATATATATATATATACATTTATGTGTATATGTATATATATATGAGCTCCTGAAATGCATGGTGGTATAAGTCACTCGTATCTAGTTTTGAGAAGTCTGACTAGTATCACTATGGCTGTGAACAAAAACAGTTGTTTAGTGAGGAGCATAACAAAAACAGTTCCAGCATCATTACGATATCATTAGACTTATACCACTCTGCCATGTAATAGAATAACCAAAATGCTAACCATTATATATATATATATATTGATATATATGTATATATATATATATATATATATATATATATATATATATATATATATATACATATATATATATATATATATATATATATATATATATATATATATATATATATATATATATATATATATATATATAATATATATATATATATATATATATATATATATATATATATATATATATATATATATATATATATATATATATATATATATATATATATATATATATATATATATATATATATATATATATATATATATATATATTGCTGGATCAAGCAGGTGCAGGGTCCGACAACAGTTTAGTTTGCGGAGCCCTTAAATCAACACTTAAAAAACGGAAGGGGTAAAGAAGACTAATGAACAAGTGTAAAATTATGTTTATTATTAAATAAATATACTCTTCAATATATATACTACAATATACTTTACTATACTCTATTAAATAAAAATACATGATTTAATACTTTTGTTAAAAAAATCGTATAAAATTTAAAAAATGAATTTCACTTAAATTTACTAGATATAAATTTACTTTGACAATAGTAATGTTCTATATGTTTCTAAGTTTTTTCTCAGAAAAATTTTGTAAACTAGTTTGCAAATCCAACTGTCTTGCTTATTGACTTTCAATCATCATGATCACTAAACTTATCAATCCTGAGTTATTTTTGATCTGTAATAATTTTTTATACTTTATAATCTAGAAAATGATCTCTCTCCATAAACAACGCTCACTAGAATTGTTAAATATACGCAAAGGGCAACATAAGTTGAATTTGATAAAATAGTCTGCTTATAAGATTTTCATTTGTTTGTTTTTATTAAATATATTTTGATATAATAATTATATATTTATTTACAATTATTCGCTGACCTGATATATACCATTAGGTGCAATTAAACCTGATGACGCTAACCGCTATACGTCAAATATATATCAAAATATATTTAAAACAAACAAACAAAAGAAAATTTATACGTAACCTTCTTTATCAAATTCAATACGTACACACGTCGATTGACAAATAGCCTGACTCTCAGTTGATTGACTCTCAATTGATTATATATATATATATATATATATATATATATATATATATATATATATATATATATATATATATATATATATATATATATTAATAGATATATATATATATATATATATATATATATATATATATATATATATATATATATATATATACATACATGTATATGCTACTTGGTTTCCTGATTAGCCCACTATATACTAGAGGTCAGCAATATATATGTCAACAAAATTGCATTGGCCGAATTTTTGAGCGAGAGTCTAAGACCAGACGAAGCAGTTGCGTAAAAAATATTAATAATGGTTTTATAAAAGACATAACAAAGTAAAAATTATTATAGTATAATAAATTAAACAGTACTCTTAACTTATGAATCTATATTGAGCTTTCTTTTTAATAGAGTAATAAATATGTTATTTATTGATCTTTACTTTACTACGTACAAAAGAAAATTAAGTTTTATGAAAAAATATTCTGGCTCTTAATGCGATAAAACAATAACTCATATACACTTAGAAAAAGTTTACCATTGCCAACAAGAGTGCAAAAAACATTAATGCTTATTATTTGAGATGGACTTTTTAAAATGAATTTATTAAAGAATGTGGAGGATTTGTCTACGCTACCATTGTTAAAGAGGCTCATAGGGCTATTTACTAGTTCATTTTTGTTGATTGAACTCTTGATATCTTTTATACTGAGCAAATCACATTTTTTCTCTGATTTTTCTCTATGGTGTTGATCAAAGATGGGTAGTTAAAAAATATTTTCTCAGGGTCAACAATCTCAAAAAAAAAGAAATGTCTTTGCCAAAGTAAATATGGACGTCTCAGATCAAAATAATATCAATTTAAAAAACTGCGGAAGTCAAGGATACTACTAAAAAATCAACATGATTTATGTGAACAAAGAAGTATAATTGATTATATTTAAGAAGAATCATCAAGCTCTTTTCATGCCATGCAACGCTCATAACCTTTCAAATGTTCTTTGACTGAATCTTCTGTCAATGTGAAGAACTATTGTTAATTTTTAGTAATTCAAATATACTGACAATTTCTTTGTAATATAAAAAATCAAGTACAAGCAAATAAATTTGATTTTTTTTATTTTAAAAAAATTCATCAACTATTTAAACTATTTAAAAATTTCATTTTTTATTAGAAACTTAATTGAGATATATATTTATTTATGTATATAAACTTATGCATAAAATGTATAATCATATAAATATAATTATATATTTTATTCGTAAAAATTATAATATTGTGACCTTCAACAGAAGAATCCAGTGCTGCAAATGCCAAGAGTGGTGGCAAGAACAAGGTTAAGTTAAGGTCCAAATAGTATCCCCACTAGCCAATCCCATAAATTTTTTCCACCAATTTTTATGCGGAGTGGCTAATGAATGGCGTAGAGGTCATATTTATAGAAAAAAAAATTTATTTTTTCTTGATAGAATTATTTGCACCAATTGTTCAAAGTTACGCTTTTTATGATATTTGACTAAATTTAGAGCAATTTTCTCCAATATGCATGGTCAACACAATAGATTTAATACCTGGTTAAATACAGTTTTCTCGGGTTAGATTTATGTATGGTGTTGTGCCCATTTTTTAAATTTAATAATGAGTTACGTTCCTAAAAATGCTGTTAAAGTTGTTACCTTATTTGGCGTTTTGAACACACATGCATTATTTTTACGGGAATCATATTTACGCTTCAATGTTTGGCGTGAATTTAGCAAATTAAAATACATCTTTAATTGGTGAAACCCGTTGGTTGGCAGAAGACAGAGCTTTTACTAAGATATTCGAAAATATCTTCATCAAAACCTTCAATAAAGAAACAAAATTTTCATTTTTTTTTACATTGATACGTCATTTTATGATGTTTCTACATCAATCGAAATCCGTTACAGAGCAAAAGCTCTTTTAGATTCCTTGACAATAAATAATATAGAAATAAATGCAAATCTTGGAAAAAATCTTGTGTTTGTTGTTACTTTTTTTTCTAGAAGTTTGATTTGCATAGTCATGCGTATTCAAACTTGTTTCTGGCTTAAAATTTATGTTGACATTATCCTTATCACAAGTTGCATGTGAAAGGTCATTCTCAAAATATATTTTGAACAGATTAAGAAATATGATGAGCAAATTCAGTTTACAGTTATCAAAGAATTAATATCAATAAAATCATTGATATTTTTTATCGACTAGTCAAACGATGAAAAAGTTGCTATACTCGTCAGTTGTGAATAGCGATTGTGTTTAGTAATTCTAGATTCCAACTTAAAGTAGTGTTTTAGAAGTTCATTTTTTATCAATATTTAGGCTAGGAATTTTAAAATTTATATATATATATATATTTATTTATTTATTTAAATCTAATATCTCGTGTATTATCTGTCCGCCTACTCTTTGCTGTCTTTCTAACTCGACTTCTTTGGACTTTTAATCTAAATTCTTTATTATTCTCAAATTCACTTACTTTTGGTCTGCAAAGCGGTTTATGATGCTCTTTGGTGAGCTGAACTCGTCTTTTCGGGCCTTGGTAATGTGGCCTCTGTACGGCAACTAGCCGGAGGAGGAAAACCACAATACCACCAATGTTGACTACTTTTATACTAATACATTAATTAGGCAGCCTAACTAATAGTGTAAATTGCACATTCTTTTATCCAGTGCAATATCTTTTCTTTATGCTATCTTACAAACTAGACTTCTGACTTTCACTATATCTCACTTCTTTTTTCTTAAATTTGTTACTCTTTGTCAGCAAAGAAGGTGATTTTTATCTTCAGTGAGCTGAACTTGTCTTCGAGGGTATGTAGCCTCTATAGGGCATTTAGCCGGAGGAGGATAAAATGTTGACTTATCTAATTTGATGAAATATTTATTTTAAAGTACATATATACATCTATATATGCGTATAATATATAATGTGAAAAAAAATAAAATTCGATGGCAAGTTTCCAATGACATTAAAAAAACATTAATTTTACCCACGTAATCTTCCATTCACCGGGATTCAAAGCTGGTATCTAACGTAGATTGAAAAACAGAGCGTTTTTCTATTGTAACAAGAAAAAGCTGTCCAGGATTCCCGATCCAACTGGGAAAAGTTAGGCGACATCAACCAAGGGTGCTGTAAAGGCTTGGAAACTAGAAAAAACACTTGTTGCGTTGATTTTTGCCACGACTCATTAAGTTCTGGTTGAAGAAAGAGTTCTGCAAAGTTAATTGAAAAACACTTCAATAAAAAGGTACTTTGGTGTGCCTGCTGACCTCTTATCTCAGAAAGAGTTTTGTCATCTGTTGATTTAAAAATTTTTAAAGAATATTGATCTCCAAATTATGACCCATTTAGACACTTTAAAATGAGGTATGTCCTAAACTTTCATTAGTTCATATACAACTTTTAGAAAAATTAAAATTTATTAACCAGTATTAAAAAGTAAACAAAAAGATGTAAAAAAAAGTCTAAAAAAATGTTAAGAAGATTATCAAGAATGTTGTCAACTTGCTTTGCAGTATAGAATGCAAATTGAAAACTGTATAGAAAATAAAAAATTTGTAATTTTGGGACACCCTAATATATATTGCATACTGTTCATATTTATAATGCCAACATTGAACTTTTCCTCTAATGTGACATTTTCAGAATAAAAGCATAAATGAAAAAATATTTTTGTAAAACACTCACTTTTCATCAGTTTTATTAAAACAATCAGAATTATTCGTAGTAAACCTTCTCTATTTTGTGTTGTTGCAAATATTACTGGTTTTATAAAGCTTGACTCTCTAGTAAACTTTATTTTGAGACTCTCAAGTGAGATTTCATTGTAATTCATGAATTTTATTCAAAAAATAAAAGGTAATGAATTACATTTCAAAAAAATATAAAAGTTCTCCAGAAAAAAAAACATATATATTGGCGACTACAAAACAAAACATTAAATGCATTTTTACTGACATTCAAAAATATGTAGATGCGTTATAAGAAATTGGTGGCGTGGGTGTTAAGTTAACTCTTACTTACGTTTTTATTTAAGCTAACAAACTTTTATTTTAGGTCTATACTTTTTTTAGCTATTGACTTTTTAATTATAGATTATTCTTAAAATCTTACTTATGATGCAATTACTTTACTGAAGTTGGAAACACAACATTAGTTGCATACAAATAGTACTATTTTTTCTATACATTAAAAGTATTAAATATTTTTGTGTGTGCTTAAGATAGGGAAGATGTGAGTTAGTTTGTGACTCTGGGAATGCATATCTTTAATTCAGGTCCTGATAATTATTAAAAGCTTTAAATATAATCTATGAAACATACATGTACTTTACTATAAATTGTTTCTTTTAATAAAAAAAACATTAAATTCTATTAAATAGAATTCGGAGTTTAACATTATTAACTATATTTTCATTTTTTTATTTAGGGAATGGGCAATAGTAAAAATGAATACATTGTGTATGAAACATTTTCTGTCATTGGCGTTATTTTGAACACCGTGGGTTTGATTGTACTGGTTAAATTTACGAACAAACTTGATTTAACGCAGCGATATATACTAATCCAACTATGCTTCATAGACTTTTGCGTAAGTTTAGAAGAGGCAATTTTAAATTTATTGGTATTAATAGGTAAAATGACTTTTGAAACATTAGGAAAGTCTTTAATTGCGCTTTCAATTTTAAAAACAGCATTGTATTATACAACATTTTGGTTTATATTTGACAGATTTTTGCATATTAAATTAAACGTAAAATACATCATCTATTGGTCGAAAAAAAAAACAATCATTGTGATGATAATTTTATTGAGTATTGCTATATTGATTGGAAGCTTACTCGGAACAGGTGTAATAAACTACTCTTACGAGTACACGATTTACGCGTGTTACGATTTAGTCATAGTTAGCTTTTCTGTTTTTTTTTACACGTATACTCTTGTACACTTTTACAAGCAAAAAGCAAATGTTCGCTCCAACCAACAAAACAAAGGGATCTTTAAAGGAATTTTACTATCTGTCAGTATTATAACAATATTTGTTGTGTTATTTGCAATACCTGATGCATTAATGGCTTTATCAAATACAGCAAAAATCAAAATAAATGGTCCAACAAGTATGTATGTAAATATATCTCTTACTTTATCTCTGTGGACTGATGCAATAGTATATATATTTGCGTCCCCACAAGTAAGAATTGTTCTTAAAAGAAGCTTAAAACGTTTAATTTACAAGAAAAAACATCTGAATAAAAATAAATTTACTGCAACACTATCATCATCAATAGGTAGTATGAAAAACTCAAGTTTATAAAAATAACATTTTTACTATAGATACTAGCAAAGCACACTCCAATAAAAGCTTTTAAATAAAATTCACAAAAAAAGTGCTAAAAAATCATTAAATTGATAAAATTTCTGATATTTATTATTGATTGTATTTTTTGTAAACGGTGAATGGAGTTTTTATTATATAAAAACTTTAATTATATTTAATTGCAATATTCCTTGACTTTGCCAACGCCTTTAACATAATTGATCGCGAGCTTCTTCTTACCAAATTATCAATATACTCCCCTAAATGGCTTATTTCCTGGATTGCACTGTACCTACTGATCAGATACCAGCAAATTTATACTAACGGCATAGCAACAGAATGGCGACCTTTAGAAGTTGGAGTCATCCAAGGCAGTGCACTCGGACCCGTTTTCATTATACTCTTCATACTTGATATAAACGATATATTTGACTGCAATACTGTATAGAAATTAAAATATAGAATAAAAAACTATACAAATTTGCTGATGACATCCTTGTATACATTGTTGGAGACCCAGGCCACCCAATCCTAACACAGGACATTTGCGACAGTTAATAACTGGTGCATCAAAAACAAAATGTTGTTAAACATAACAAAATGAAAAATTATGAGCAACAAACTTGACACCTGGCCCCCACTAAACGTTTCCAGCAACTCGAAATCTCTCGAATATGTAGTATCATATAAATACCTAGATTTAGATTTAAATATAGAAATAAACACCTACGAACAATGGCAGCGCATCAAGGTCAAATATTCCTCAGCTCAGTACCTAATTAGAAGTCCAAAAAACTAGGTTTACAAAGTGAAATACTAGTAACAATATACCAAAACATTAGACTTAGTTAATTGATCTCTAGTACACCGTTACTGTGTGCAAACAGTTTCATAATAAAGCATGAAATACAGCAAATACATATAAACACGCTAAAATCTATAGGTATTAGTCCAAAAATTGCGAGAACAAAATATAACATCGAAAACACTGATACATACATTGACAATTTATGTATAAAAATCCTAAATCGAATTCTACGAAACTCAAATATTTGCTACACTTAAACACAAAAAATAATTCTAAAATAACAGCAAGGCAAAACATCAACTTTGGGTTCAAGATAACCACTTCAAATACAACATACAAAAATAGTTTTACCCAACGAACATTGCGTCTTATAAGAGATTGGAAGCATAACTTAAACAATAGAAAATCAAAGCACCTACAAACTTAACTACCATAATGTGTGTGTATATATATATATACGTATGTATGTATGTAACAATTCTTTAGACCATTGAATTTAAATAAAGATCTGCATCATTTTATTGCATGATGTCTCAATTTATTCATTTTATATATATTTTTATTCGTTTTATGTTTATCACGAAATCATATGTAGTTATGAAATTTAAAATTTAATCCTTAGATGTATTGCTGAAGGAATCATAGTTTGCGTTAAATAGTTAAACTGACTAAGATTTGCTGTCACGTTAACAAAAAATGACATGAGATGGCGCAACTGCATTGGATTTAAAACCATATTTTGAGTTGGATCAGTAACACTTGTTTTAAAGCTTAGTCACTAACATTTTGCGCTAGTTGGGTTACTGCGCTAAACTTTTGGTTAGGCTAACTCTATAAATGATTGTTATTGTTGTTATTATTATTATTGTTATTATTGTTATTACTATTATTATTATTATTATCATTATTATTATTATTATTATTATTATTATTACAACAATTAAAATTTTTTTTAGTTGAAATTTAATGTTTCATCACAAATTAAATCATCTTTTATCTTATGAGGTTTATAAAGTATATCGCAAACACAAAGATGCATTTGCAAGACAGCTAACATGAAAGGGACTAAATTTTCCGAGTTTTAACATTCAACACTCGCACCATCAGTGATTGTTGCTTTTGGGCAATTTCGTTGTCCGAATCCAACTGGAATTCAGGCAATCTTGACTTGAAAAAGCTATTTAACAAGTTGAATAGCTTTTTCAGTGTTCATGCTTCCGTTGACACGGATCATTCCTAGTAATTGGAAATCATCTAAACCATGTAAGTTCAGATTCATAAAACAACGGTTTCTGACTGAAGTGGATTCGTTAAAGCTAATAGAAAAACGACCTCCTTCTTCTTGAATCTTTTGAATGTCTTGCTTAATGATGAGAATAGTTTTACCATATTCTGTCAAAAATTGATCTCTGATATTTTGAGGACTTTTTGGCATAGTGTAACCATCTGATTTAAATGTTCTTCTAAGCAGAATACTATTTGCAATTTGATTGAAAATAAGACCATCAACTGCAACTAATTTGCTTATCAACTCACCAAGAGGTTCAAAGCCCTTCTCAAAGAAAGTATCAATGTGAGAAACTTTTGATAGTGTTGATGATTATTTTTCTGGTGAAAGATCTTTCTCAAGACAAAATTTAGTTAAAATCTTATGCTTTGAAGCGATATAAAAGGCGTTTTATTCCATACGCTTTCAAAACTGGTGAACAAAATTTGCACTTTGCACTATCTTCTATATTGCTTTGCAAAAAATGCTCCCAAACACGTGATTTTCTTTGAAAATTGACTTCTTCAAAGTCAGACATTTTTAAAAAATCTATATTCCACTGTTAAATATAGTGACTTATAATGACAAACAGTAGTTATATGTTAAATAATAACTACATGTTTGTATATTTAAAAAAGTAATTACATTTTTTTTCTAAGAAACCAAGAAAACTAAGTATTACTAGAAAGTGTCTTATTTTAAGCTCTCTACTTTCCTAATCAGATACTAAAAAGTCTTTAGAACTTGTTAAGAGTTATATTACCATTTAGTACTCGTTTCTTACAAACAACTTTCTTATTAAAAAAATGTGTATAACTTTGACAACAATGTTGATAACAAATAAGTTAAATTTAAACTTTAAATTCACTATAAATCTTTTACACGCTGAAAATCTCAATTTTAATTTGTTTACATTGTAATTGTACTTAAGTAAGAGCTACGGACTAAGCTGGAAACCTCAACAAGTTCAATAAAGGTGGATTTATATAGCTTTTATACAGTTAAAGGTCTTCACGATGTTGATCGCAGCTTAAAATATTCATTTACCGAAATAACTTTTAAAAAATTTATAAAATTTAAAATTACTTGAAGTTACCTGGGTAAAATTGAAAAATTATCCGAGTAACAGGTGAGAAAAAACTTGCAAGTTACCTGGGTAATGGTTAAGGTTGGCAAAGACTTTCTCACAATCCTCAGACTCTGAAAAACCATCGATCAGAGACGTAAATAAGGTGATTTCATAAACATATGTTTGATGGCTTGTTTGCCAACAATTTTATATAACATCATTTTGAAAAGTTTGGATAAATTGATTACTGATACAAAGCAATTGAGTAAATATGCTGATGAAAAGAGAAGTTTATCTACGTTTCAGTGCCAACTTGGTGCGTTCAATAAAGTATGAGACATTTGTCCTTGCAAATGTGTTTATCGTGGTATCAGGGACCGTTCAAACTGCCATTGTTCCGTTAAAGTTCTTTTTATGGAATTGTAGTTTTAGCTCGATCAAAGAAGTAATCGTAAAATGCACATTAACCAGATTGATCAAGAAAAAACAGAACAACTCCAAAAACAGAAAGTTTGTGAAGAAAGGAAATTTGGTTTGGAAAAAAGAAAGCAAAACATGCCAAGCTTCGTCATTGACAATAACTCTTTCCTGCAAGAGCGATAAAGAAAGCAGTTGTTGTGATGATAATGAGGAATATGATGAAGCTACAGATTAAGAAGACAGCTCACATAGTAGACATGATCCCAAATATCGCAATGTATTTCAGTTCAATGAACTCTGCTAAATAATGGAATAAACAGGAGTTAGCAACCGAGATGCATTTAAAATCGTTAACGCTTGCTCGAAAGATATGTCATTCAACTCACCACAATACATATGAGATCCAGTAAAAGTAAGACAAAGAAACCTGTGGCAACAAAAAGATTTCAAAGAACATGCAGAACTACCCAAAGAAAACATTTTTTTCTTTGGCTAGTTCTGCATGGTTTGGTTTTGATGGCCGCATAGAAAAAATCCTAAAGTTAGTGGAACAGCACGATGGTAGGAAGTTAGCAGGGACACTTCCTTCAAAGAAGATCATCGCGTTATCTGCTCATATTCCAACAGAGTCTACTTGATCATATTTGTTCACAAAATGATAAAGCAGTCAATTTTGCGAAAGAAATCATTTCAGTTTTAAATGACAGAATTTCTCTTTTGACTTTACAAAGTGTTATTTGTGATGGAACCAATGTAAACAAAGGCTGAGAAAATTGTATCATGCGTTTACTTTAAACTCATATAGGCAAACCTCTTCAATGGTGTAATTTTTTTACTTCATTTAAATGAGCTGCCTCTCAGAGCAATTTTCACTGCACTTGATGGCAAGTACATAAGGTCCTATTGTATTCAAAGACTTTTTTGGTAAACTACTATTTTTTTATGTTCATTTTCTACCAATAGTCGGCTTTGCCAGTGTAAATGGAGCACTCATTGAAATGTTTGATGACGACATTCATAATCTCAGTAAAGATTATAAATACTTACTAAAAGAATGCAATGCTGTTAAGCGAGGACTCCAAAATTTCGATGTAGAAGTGAAAAAGTATTTCACAAATATTCCTCCCGGAAATCTTAATCATGCCAGGTGGCTCACACTTACCAATCGCCTGCTTCAGTTATACATGTCGACCGTAAAACCCATGACAAGTCTAATAAAATTGTTAATTACATCATCAAAATTTACTGTTTCTGTTCATTTTTATTCAAGAAAAATCGGAAATGCGTTGAAGGAGCACAAAATTTTTTCATACATATGAAATGTATTCGTAGTCTTAATCATCTTGATACTAAAGCAATCGCCCAGAAAGTATTGCAAAATAAATGTTATTTCGCTCATCCCAAAAGTGTTTTGTTGTCAGCCATCAAGATGAAAACAAGAAATAAGCGGTTGATGCAGCAAAGAAAATTATTGCATGTAGAAGAGAAGAGAAAAGTACATGTTTTTCTTTACAAAAGACTCTCAATTTTCATGCTTCCTCATATTTAGAAATGATCGACTGATCAAATGTTGATATCTCTCCTCCTCCAAATTTATCTGAAGTAAACAACAAAGACCTCTTGACCAATGTTAAAAAGAGCACTCTTCAAGTTGCTGATATTTCATCCCATTCTCAAAATGTTTTCAAAACGTCTGGTCAAAGAAGTATCTTGAGTATCCAAGATCGTCACAATCTATGAAAAACGTCATGGAATGCTTGTTTCCGTTTCTAACTCGAATCTTAAATATCCAAAATTTGAAAGTAAAAAGGAATTTATATAAGGATTTTGCATTTTCACATTCTTTTAGTATAAAAATTTAGCTTTTATTCTTTAAATGGTGTTTTTACTTATTTTTCATGTGATATTTAGGCAAATAACAGTGGATCTTATACCCATATAATATAAGCAAAAGTTTTCCCTTTAAACTAAATTCAAAAAAGCTAATATTTCTTAGGTATTCATATTTTATGGTGTAGCAACTTTTCCCACTAGTAACGATGCAAATATCACAAAAATTAAAAATATGACCCACCTTACTACGTATATAACAAATGATGTCTCAAACTTCAGACTAAGTTCACTTCAATTCACTTTAATTCACGTGACTAGATATCTTAAATAGTTAAATGTGTTTCAATTTTATAAAGAATTTAGTATCATTTATCACATTAGCTTTTTCTTACAGTTTTTAAAATAGCTTCAGCAAAAATAAATATTCAGGAGGAACTCTGAAAAAATAATTTGCCATAATCAAGCCCCATGACGTTAAAAAGGAAGTGGTCCAATGTTAAAAAAATAGACAATTTATATTTTTAATTATATTATAAAAATAATTGTATTTGATATCGTACTAATGATCAGCTCAAGTCTTTGTGGTAGTGAGACCATATTTTTACCGCAATTTAAAAAATCATAACACAATATCAAACCAAAACATTGGATTTTGTTCAAGCAACATTTCAGCTACTCCAGCAAGTGATAACTTACAAAAAAAAAGAAATTTGAAAAAAAGCTGCTTGTTTCTGTGATTATATTACCTAAAATTGTGTCAAAACCATTCCATATGAA